>NW_026961218.1:0-75302 GCF_963924245.1 Chroicocephalus ridibundus
GGTGTTAGCAGAGACTTTCCCGGGACAGTGAAACCCTATGTCAGAGACACTGAGAAGAAGCCCCAATGTTCCCTCCAGGCACTTTCAGTGTGGGTGCCTTCTCCACGTGGTTCCTGGTTTCCCTGCAGCGCTGAAGAGAATGTTAGCAAAGAGGTAACCGGCACAGCGAAAACAGTACTCAAAGACAGGGAGAGCAAGCTCTCTCTTGGCACTTTGGATGTGGGACATACAGCGAGATGTTTGCTGCTTTTGCGTTTGGCTGTTGGGAGATTTACAGCACAAAGATATCTAGTTGATTTGAAGCAGTTCCGAGGAAGTCTAAACATAATCGCCACTTCTCCCTCCTGGCACTTTCCATGTGGGAGATATAGCAGGATGTATATTGGTTTTGAGGACAACTCAATGGACAGTGTAGGGAGAAAAGTTCCTGGCTCCTTGAATGCCGTTCCTGGAGACACTGCGATCAATGAGGGAGATATGTCAAGATGTGTGTTGGTTTTGAGGACGGCTCTCTGGAGAGTCTTAGCAAAGAGGTCACAGGGATAATCAGAGCAATTCTCAGAGACACTGAGAACAAGATGGACAGTTCCCTCCTGGCACTTTCCCTGTAGGAGATACCGCAAGACGTTTCTGTAGATTGGGCACAGCGCTCTGCAGGGTGTTAGCAGAGACTTTCCCGGGACAGTGAAACCCTATGTCAGAGACACTGAGAAGAAGCCCCAATGTTCCCTCCAGGCACTTTCAGTGTGGGTGCCTTCTCCACGTGGTTCCTGGTTTCCCTGCAGCGCTGAAGAGAATGTTAGCAAAGAGGTAACCGGCACAGCGAAAACAGTACTCAAAGACAGGGAGAGCAAGCTCTCTCTTGGCACTTTGGATGTGGGACATACAGCGAGATGTTTGCTGCTTTTGCGTTTGGCTGTTGGGAGATTTACAGCACAAAGATATCTAGTTGATTTGAAGCAGTTCCGAGGAAGTCTAAACATAATCCCCACTTCTCCCTCCTGGCACTTTCCATGTGGGAGATATAGCAGGATGTATATTGGTTTTGAGGACAACTCAATGGACAGTGTAGGGAGAAAAGTTCCTGGCTCCTTGAATGCCGTTCCTGGAGACACTGCGATCAATGTGGGAGATATGTCAAGATGTGTGTTTGTTTTGAGGACGGCTCTCTGGAGAGTCTTAGCAAAGAGGTCACAGGGATAATCAGAGCAATTCTCAGAGACACTGAGAACAAGATGGACAGTTCCCTCCTGGCACTTTCCCTGTAGGAGATACCGCAAGACGTTTCTGTAGATTGGGCACAGCGCTCTGCAGGGTGTTAGCAGAGACTTTCCCGGGACAGTGAAACCCTATGTCAGAGACACTGAGAAGAAGCCCCAATGTTCCCTCCAGGCACTTTCAGTGTGGGTGCCTTCTCCACGTGGTTCCTGGTTTCCCTGCAGCGCTGAAGAGAATGTTAGCAAAGAGGTAACCGGCACAGCGAAAACAGTACTCAAAGACAGGGAGAGCAAGCTCTCTCTTGGCACTTTGGATGTGGGACATACAGCGAGATGTTTGCTGCTTTTGCGTTTGGCTGTTGGGAGATTTACAGCACAAAGATATCTAGTTGATTTGAAGCAGTTCCGAGAAAGTCTAAACATAATCGCCACTTCTCCCTCCTGGCACTTTCCATGTGGGAGATATAGCAGGATGTATATTGGTTTTGAGGACAACTCAATGGACAGTGTAGGGAGAAAAGTTCCTGGCTCCTTGAATGCCGTTCCTGGAGACACTGCGATCAATGTGGGAGATATGTCAAGATGTGTGTTTGTTTTGAGGACGGCTCTCTGGAGAGTCTTAGCAAAGAGGTCACAGGGATAATCAGAGCAATTCTCAGAGACACTGAGAACAAGATGGACAGTTCCCTCCTGGCACTTTCCCTGTAGGAGATACCGCAAGACGTTTCTGTAGATTGGGCACAGCGCTCTGCAGGGTGTTAGCAGAGACTTTCCCGGGACAGTGAAACCCTATGTCAGAGACACTGAGAAGAAGCCCCAATGTTCCCTCCAGGCACTTTCAGTGTGGGTGCCTTCTCCACGTGGTTCCTGGTTTCCCTGCAGCGCTGAAGAGAATGTTAGCAAAGAGGTAACCGGCACAGCGAAAACAGTACTCAAAGACAGGGAGAGCAAGCTCTCTCTTGGCACTTTGGATGTGGGACATACAGCGAGATGTTTGCTGCTTTTGCGTTTGGCTGTTGGGAGATTTACAGCACAAAGATATCTAGTTGATTTGAAGCAGTTCCGAGAAAGTCTAAACATAATCGCCACTTCTCCCTCCTGGCACTTTCCATGTGGGAGATATAGCAGGATGTATATTGGTTTTGAGGACAACTCAATGGACAGTGTAGGGAGAAAAGTTCCTGGCTCCTTGAATGCCGTTCCTGGAGACACTGCGATCAATGAGGGAGATATGTCAAGATGTGTGTTGGTTTTGAGGACGGCTCTCCGGAGAGTCTTAGCAAAGAGGTCACAGGGATAATCAGAGCAATTCTCAGAGACACTGAGAACAAGCTCGACAATTCCCTCCTGGCACTTTCCCTGTAGGAGATACCGCAAGACGTTTCTGTAGATTGGGCACAGCGCTCTGCAGGGTGTTAGCAGAGACTTTCCCGGGACAGTGAAACCCTATGTCAGAGACACTGAGAAGAAGCCCCAATGTTCCCTCCAGGCACTTTCAGTGTGGGTGCCTTCTCCACGTGGTTCCTGGTTTCCCTGCAGCGCTGAAGAGAATGTTAGCAAAGAGGTAACCGGCACAGCGAAAACAGTACTCAAAGACAGGGAGAGCAAGCTCTCTCTTGGCACTTTGGATGTGGGACATACAGCGAGATGTTTGCTGCTTTTGCGTTTGGCTGTTGGGAGATTTACAGCACAAAGATATCTAGTTGATTTGAAGCAGTTCCGAGGAAGTCTAAACATAATCCCCACTTCTCCCTCCTGGCACTTTCCATGTGGGAGATATAGCAGGATGTATATTGGTTTTGAGGACAACTCAATGGACAGTGTAGGGAGAAAAGTTCCTGGCTCCTTGAATGCCGTTCCTGGAGACACTGCGATCAATGAGGGAGATATGTCAAGATGTGTGTTGGTTTTGAGGACGGCTCTCCGGAGAGTCTTAGCAAAGAGGTCACAGGGATAATCAGAGCAATTCTCAGAGACACTGAGAACAAGCTCGACAATTCCCTCCTGGCACTTTCCCTGTAGGAGATACCGCAAGACGTTTCTGTAGATTGGGCACAGCGCTCTGCAGGGTGTTAGCAGAGACTTTCCCGGGACAGTGAAACCCTATGTCAGAGACACTGAGAAGAAGCCCCAATGTTCCCTCCAGGCACTTTCAGTGTGGGTGCCTTCTCCACGTGGTTCCTGGTTTCCCTGCAGCGCTGAAGAGAATGTTAGCAAAGAGGTAACCGGCACAGCGAAAACAGTACTCAAAGACAGGGAGAGCAAGCTCTCTCTTGGCACTTTGGATGTGGGACATACAGCGAGATGTTTGCTGCTTTTGCGTTTGGCTGTTGGGAGATTTACAGCACAAAGATATCTAGTTGATTTGAAGCAGTTCCGAGGAAGTCTAAACATAATCCCCACTTCTCCCTCCTGGCACTTTCCATGTGGGAGATATAGCAGGATGTATATTGGTTTTGAGGACAACTCAATGGACAGTGTAGGGAGAAAAGTTCCTGGCTCCTTGAATGCCGTTCCTGGAGACACTGCGATCAATGAGGGAGATATGTCAAGATGTGTGTTGGTTTTGAGGACGGCTCTCCGGAGAGTCTTAGCAAAGAGGTCACAGGGATAATCAGAGCAATTCTCAGAGACACTGAGAACAAGCTCGACAATTCCCTCCTGGCACTTTCCCTGTAGGAGATACCGCAAGACGTTTCTGTAGATTGGGCACAGCGCTCTGCAGGGTGTTAGCAGAGACTTTCCCGGGACAGTGAAACCCTATGTCAGAGACACTGAGAAGAAGCCCCAATGTTCCCTCCAGGCACTTTCAGTGTGGGTGCCTTCTCCACGTGGTTCCTGGTTTCCCTGCAGCGCTGAAGAGAATGTTAGCAAAGAGGTAACCGGCACAGCGAAAACAGTACTCAAAGACAGGGAGAGCAAGCTCTCTCTTGGCACTTTGGATGTGGGACATACAGCGAGATGTTTGCTGCTTTTGCGTTTGGCTGTTGGGAGATTTACAGCACAAAGATATCTAGTTGATTTGAAGCAGTTCCGAGGAAGTCTAAACATAATCCCCACTTCTCCCTCCTGGCACTTTCCATGTGGGAGATATAGCAGGATGTATATTGGTTTTGAGGACAACTCAATGGACAGTGTAGGGAGAAAAGTTCCTGGCTCCTTGAATGCCGTTCCTGGAGACACTGCGATCAATGAGGGAGATATGTCAAGATGTGTGTTGGTTTTGAGGACGGCTCTCTGGAGAGTCTTAGCAAAGAGGTCACAGGGATAATCAGAGCAATTCTCAGAGACACTGAGAACAAGCTCGACAATTCCCTCCTGGCACTTTCCCTGTAGGAGATACCGCAAGACGTTTCTGTAGATTGGGCACAGCGCTCTGCAGGGTGTTAGCAGAGACTTTCCCGGGACAGTGAAACCCTATGTCAGAGACACTGAGAAGAAGCCCCAATGTTCCCTCCAGGCACTTTCAGTGTGGGTGCCTTCTCCACGTGGTTCCTGGTTTCCCTGCAGCGCTGAAGAGAATGTTAGCAAAGAGGTAACCGGCACAGCGAAAACAGTACTCAAAGACAGGGAGAGCAAGCTCTCTCTTGGCACTTTGGATGTGGGACATACAGCGAGATGTTTGCTGCTTTTGCGTTTGGCTGTTGGGAGATTTACAGCACAAAGATATCTAGTTGATTTGAAGCAGTTCCGAGAAAGTCTAAACATAATCGCCACTTCTCCCTCCTGGCACTTTCCATGTGGGAGATATAGCAGGATGTATATTGGTTTTGAGGACAACTCAATGGACAGTGTAGGGAGAAAAGTTCCTGGCTCCTTGAATGCCGTTCCTGGAGACACTGCGATCAATGTGGGAGATATGTCAAGATGTGTGTTGGTTTTGAGGACGGCTCTCTGGAGAGTCTTAGCAAAGAGGTCACAGGGATAATCAGAGCAATTCTCAGAGACACTGAGAACAAGCTCGACAGTTCCCTCCTGGCACTTTCCCTGTAGGAGATACCGCAAGACGTTTCTGTAGATTGGGCACAGCGCTCTGCAGGGTGTTAGCAGAGACTTTCCCGGGACAGTGAAACCCTATGTCAGAGACACTGAGAAGAAGCCCCAATGTTCCCTCCAGGCACTTTCAGTGTGGGTGCCTTCTCCACGTGGTTCCTGGTTTCCCTGCAGCGCTGAAGAGAATGTTAGCAAAGAGGTAACCGGCACAGCGAAAACAGTACTCAAAGACAGGGAGAGCAAGCTCTCTCTTGGCACTTTGGATGTGGGACATACAGCGAGATGTTTGCTGCTTTTGCGTTTGGCTGTTGGGAGATTTACAGCACAAAGATATCTAGTTGATTTGAAGCAGTTCCGAGAAAGTCTAAACATAATCGCCACTTCTCCCTCCTGGCACTTTCCATGTGGGAGATATAGCAGGATGTATATTGGTTTTGAGGACAACTCAATGGACAGTGTAGGGAGAAAAGTTCCTGGCTCCTTGAATGCCGTTCCTGGAGACACTGCGATCAATGAGGGAGATATGTCAAGATGTGTGTTGGTTTTGAGGACGGCTCTCTGGAGAGTCTTAGCAAAGAGGTCACAGGGATAATCAGAGCAATTCTCAGAGACACTGAGAACAAGATGGACAGTTCCCTCCTGGCACTTTCCCTGTAGGAGATACCGCAAGACGTTTCTGTAGATTGGGCACAGCGCTCTGCAGGGTGTTAGCAGAGACTTTCCCGGGACAGTGAAACCCTATGTCAGAGACACTGAGAAGAAGCCCCAATGTTCCCTCCAGGCACTTTCAGTGTGGGTGCCTTCTCCACGTGGTTCCTGGTTTCCCTGCAGCGCTGAAGAGAATGTTAGCAAAGAGGTAACCGGCACAGCGAAAACAGTACTCAAAGACAGGGAGAGCAAGCTCTCTCTTGGCACTTTGGATGTGGGACATACAGCGAGATGTTTGCTGCTTTTGCGTTTGGCTGTTGGGAGATTTACAGCACAAAGATATCTAGTTGATTTGAAGCAGTTCCGAGGAAGTCTAAACATAATCCCCACTTCTCCCTCCTGGCACTTTCCATGTGGGAGATATAGCAGGATGTATATTGGTTTTGAGGACAACTCAATGGACAGTGTAGGGAGAAAAGTTCCTGGCTCCTTGAATGCCGTTCCTGGAGACACTGCGATCAATGAGGGAGATATGTCAAGATGTGTGTTGGTTTTGAGGACGGCTCTCTGGAGAGTCTTAGCAAAGAGGTCACAGGGATAATCAGAGCAATTCTCAGAGACACTGAGAACAAGCTCGACAATTCCCTCCTGGCACTTTCCCTGTAGGAGATACCGCAAGACGTTTCTGTAGATTGGGCACAGCGCTCTGCAGGGTGTTAGCAGAGACTTTCCCGGGACAGTGAAACCCTATGTCAGAGACACTGAGAAGAAGCCCCAATGTTCCCTCCAGGCACTTTCAGTGTGGGTGCCTTCTCCACGTGGTTCCTGGTTTCCCTGCAGCGCTGAAGAGAATGTTAGCAAAGAGGTAACCGGCACAGCGAAAACAGTACTCAAAGACAGGGAGAGCAAGCTCTCTCTTGGCACTTTGGATGTGGGACATACAGCGAGATGTTTGCTGCTTTTGCGTTTGGCTGTTGGGAGATTTACAGCACAAAGATATCTAGTTGATTTGAAGCAGTTCCGAGGAAGTCTAAACATAATCCCCACTTCTCCCTCCTGGCACTTTCCATGTGGGAGATATAGCAGGATGTATATTGGTTTTGAGGACAACTCAATGGACAGTGTAGGGAGAAAAGTTCCTGGCTCCTTGAATGCCGTTCCTGGAGACACTGCGATCAATGAGGGAGATATGTCAAGATGTGTGTTGGTTTTGAGGACGGCTCTCTGGAGAGTCTTAGCAAAGAGGTCACAGGGATAATCAGAGCAATTCTCAGAGACACTGAGAACAAGCTCGACAATTCCCTCCTGGCACTTTCCCTGTAGGAGATACCGCAAGACGTTTCTGTAGATTGGGCACAGCGCTCTGCAGGGTGTTAGCAGAGACTTTCCCGGGACAGTGAAACCCTATGTCAGAGACACTGAGAAGAAGCCCCAATGTTCCCTCCAGGCACTTTCAGTGTGGGTGCCTTCTCCACGTGGTTCCTGGTTTCCCTGCAGCGCTGAAGAGAATGTTAGCAAAGAGGTAACCGGCACAGCGAAAACAGTACTCAAAGACAGGGAGAGCAAGCTCTCTCTTGGCACTTTGGATGTGGGACATACAGCGAGATGTTTGCTGCTTTTGCGTTTGGCTGTTGGGAGATTTACAGCACAAAGATATCTAGTTGATTTGAAGCAGTTCCGAGAAAGTCTAAACATAATCGCCACTTCTCCCTCCTGGCACTTTCCATGTGGGAGATATAGCAGGATGTATATTGGTTTTGAGGACAACTCAATGGACAGTGTAGGGAGAAAAGTTCCTGGCTCCTTGAATGCCGTTCCTGGAGACACTGCGATCAATGTGGGAGATATGTCAAGATGTGTGTTGGTTTTGAGGACGGCTCTCTGGAGAGTCTTAGCAAAGAGGTCACAGGGATAATCAGAGCAATTCTCAGAGACACTGAGAACAAGCTCGACAGTTCCCTCCTGGCACTTTCCCTGTAGGAGATACCGCAAGACGTTTCTGTAGATTGGGCACAGCGCTCTGCAGGGTGTTAGCAGAGACTTTCCCGGGACAGTGAAACCCTATGTCAGAGACACTGAGAAGAAGCCCCAATGTTCCCTCCAGGCACTTTCAGTGTGGGTGCCTTCTCCACGTGGTTCCTGGTTTCCCTGCAGCGCTGAAGAGAATGTTAGCAAAGAGGTAACCGGCACAGCGAAAACAGTACTCAAAGACAGGGAGAGCAAGCTCTCTCTTGGCACTTTGGATGTGGGACATACAGCGAGATGTTTGCTGCTTTTGCGTTTGGCTGTTGGGAGATTTACAGCACAAAGATATCTAGTTGATTTGAAGCAGTTCCGAGAAAGTCTAAACATAATCGCCACTTCTCCCTCCTGGCACTTTCCATGTGGGAGATATAGCAGGATGTATATTGGTTTTGAGGACAACTCAATGGACAGTGTAGGGAGAAAAGTTCCTGGCTCCTTGAATGCCGTTCCTGGAGACACTGCGATCAATGAGGGAGATATGTCAAGATGTGTGTTGGTTTTGAGGACGGCTCTCTGGAGAGTCTTAGCAAAGAGGTCACAGGGATAATCAGAGCAATTCTCAGAGACACTGAGAACAAGATGGACAGTTCCCTCCTGGCACTTTCCCTGTAGGAGATACCGCAAGACGTTTCTGTAGATTGGGCACAGCGCTCTGCAGGGTGTTAGCAGAGACTTTCCCGGGACAGTGAAACCCTATGTCAGAGACACTGAGAAGAAGCCCCAATGTTCCCTCCAGGCACTTTCAGTGTGGGTGCCTTCTCCACGTGGTTCCTGGTTTCCCTGCAGCGCTGAAGAGAATGTTAGCAAAGAGGTAACCGGCACAGCGAAAACAGTACTCAAAGACAGGGAGAGCAAGCTCTCTCTTGGCACTTTGGATGTGGGACATACAGCGAGATGTTTGCTGCTTTTGCGTTTGGCTGTTGGGAGATTTACAGCACAAAGATATCTAGTTGATTTGAAGCAGTTCCGAGGAAGTCTAAACATAATCCCCACTTCTCCCTCCTGGCACTTTCCATGTGGGAGATATAGCAGGATGTATATTGGTTTTGAGGACAACTCAATGGACAGTGTAGGGAGAAAAGTTCCTGGCTCCTTGAATGCCGTTCCTGGAGACACTGCGATCAATGAGGGAGATATGTCAAGATGTGTGTTGGTTTTGAGGACGGCTCTCTGGAGAGTCTTAGCAAAGAGGTCACAGGGATAATCAGAGCAATTCTCAGAGACACTGAGAACAAGCTCGACAATTCCCTCCTGGCACTTTCCCTGTAGGAGATACCGCAAGACGTTTCTGTAGATTGGGCACAGCGCTCTGCAGGGTGTTAGCAGAGACTTTCCCGGGACAGTGAAACCCTATGTCAGAGACACTGAGAAGAAGCCCCAATGTTCCCTCCAGGCACTTTCAGTGTGGGTGCCTTCTCCACGTGGTTCCTGGTTTCCCTGCAGCGCTGAAGAGAATGTTAGCAAAGAGGTAACCGGCACAGCGAAAACAGTACTCAAAGACAGGGAGAGCAAGCTCTCTCTTGGCACTTTGGATGTGGGACATACAGCGAGATGTTTGCTGCTTTTGCGTTTGGCTGTTGGGAGATTTACAGCACAAAGATATCTAGTTGATTTGAAGCAGTTCCGAGAAAGTCTAAACATAATCGCCACTTCTCCCTCCTGGCACTTTCCATGTGGGAGATATAGCAGGATGTATATTGGTTTTGAGGACAACTCAATGGACAGTGTAGGGAGAAAAGTTCCTGGCTCCTTGAATGCCGTTCCTGGAGACACTGCGATCAATGTGGGAGATATGTCAAGATGTGTGTTGGTTTTGAGGACGGCTCTCTGGAGTCTTAGCAAAGAGGTCACAGGGATAATCAGAGCAATTCTCAGAGACACTGAGAACAAGCTCGACAATTCCCTCCTGGCACTTTCCCTGTAGGAGATACCGCAAGACGTTTCTGTAGATTGGGCACAGCGCTCTGCAGGGTGTTAGCAGAGACTTTCCCGGGACAGTGAAACCCTATGTCAGAGACACTGAGAAGAAGCCCCAATGTTCCCTCCAGGCACTTTCAGTGTGGGTGCCTTCTCCACGTGGTTCCTGGTTTCCCTGCAGCGCTGAAGAGAATGTTAGCAAAGAGGTAACCGGCACAGCGAAAACAGTACTCAAAGAGAGGGAGAGCAAGCTCTCTCTTGGCACTTTGGATGTGGGACATACAGCGAGATGTTTGCTGCTTTTGCGTTTGGCTGTTGGGAGATTTACAGCACAAAGATATCTAGTTGATTTGAAGCAGTTCCGAGGAAGTCTAAACATAATCGCCACTTCTCCCTCCTGGCACTTTCCATGTGGGAGATATAGCAGGATGTATATTGGTTTTGAGGACAACTCAATGGACAGTGTAGGGAGAAAAGTTCCTGGCTCCTTGAATGCCGTTCCTGGAGACACTGCGATCAATGAGGGAGATATGTCAAGATGTGTGTTGGTTTTGAGGACGGCTCTCTGGAGAGTCTTAGCAAAGAGGTCACAGGGATAATCAGAGCAATTCTCAGAGACACTGAGAACAAGCTCGACAATTCCCTCCTGGCACTTTCCCTGTAGGAGATACCGCAAGACGTTTCTGTAGATCGGGCACAGCGCTCTGCAGGGTGTTAGCAGAGACTTTCCCGGGACAGTGAAACCCTATGTCAGAGACACTGAGAAGAAGCCCCAATGTTCCCTCCAGGCACTTTCAGTGTGGGTGCCTTCTCCACGTGGTTCCTGGTTTTCCTGCAGCGCTGAAGAGAATGTTAGCAAAGAGGTAACCGGCACAGCGAAAACAGTACTCAAAGACAGGGAGAGCAAGCTCTCTCTTGGCACTTTGGATGTGGGACATACAGCGAGATGTTTGCTGCTTTTGCGTTTGGCTGTTGGGAGATTTACAGCACAAAGATATCTAGTTGATTTGAAGCAGTTCCGAGAAAGTCTAAACATAATCGCCACTTCTCCCTCCTGGCACTTTCCATGTGGGAGATATAGCAGGATGTATATTGGTTTTGAGGACAACTCAATGGACAGTGTAGGGAGAAAAGTTCCTGGCTCCTTGAATGCCGTTCCTGGAGACACTGCGATCAATGAGGGAGATATGTTGGTTTTGAGGACGGCTCTCTGGAGAGTCTTAGCAAAGAGGTCACAGGGATAATCAGAGCAATTCTCAGAGACACTGAGAACAAGCTCGACAATTCCCTCCTGGCACTTTCCCTGTAGGAGATACCGCAAGACGTTTCTGTAGATTGGGCACAGCGCTCTGCAGGGTGTTAGCAGAGACTTTCCCGGGACAGTGAAACCCTATGTCAGAGACACTGAGAAGAAGCCCCAATGTTCCCTCCAGGCACTTTCAGTGTGGGTGCCTTCTCCACGTGGTTCCTGGTTTCCCTGCAGCGCTGAAGAGAATGTTAGCAAAGAGGTAACCGTCACAGCGAAAACAGTACTCAAAGACAGGGAGAGCAAGCTCTCTCTTGGCACTTTGGATGTGGGACATACAGCGAGATGTTTGCTGCTTTTGCGTTTGGCTGTTGGGAGATTTACAGCACAAAGATATCTAGTTGATTTGAAGCAGTTCCGAGAAAGTCTAAACATAATCGCCACTTCTCCCTCCTGGCACTTTCCATGTGGGAGATATAGCAGGATGTATATTGGTTTTGAGGACAACTCAATGGACAGTGTAGGGAGAAAAGTTCCTGGCTCCTTGAATGCCGTTCCTGGAGACACTGCGATCAATGAGGGAGATATGTCAAGATGTGTGTTGGTTTTGAGGACGGCTCTCTGGAGAGTCTTAGCAAAGAGGTCACAGGGATAATCAGAGCAATTCTCAGAGACACTGAGAACAAGCTCGACAATTCCCTCCTGGCACTTTCCCTGTAGGAGATACCGCAAGACGTTTCTGTAGATTGGGCACAGCGCTCTGCAGGGTGTTAGCAGAGACTTTCCCGGGACAGTGAAACCCTATGTCAGAGACACTGAGAAGAAGCCCCAATGTTCCCTCCAGGCACTTTCAGTGTGGGTGCCTTCTCCACGTGGTTCCTGGTTTCCCTGCAGCGCTGAAGAGAATGTTAGCAAAGAGGTAACCGGCACAGCGAAAACAGTACTCAAAGACAGGGAGAGCAAGCTCTCTCTTGGCACTTTGGATGTGGGACATACAGCGAGATGTTTGCTGCTTTTGCGTTTGGCTGTTGGGAGATTTACAGCACAAAGATATCTAGTTGATTTGAAGCAGTTCCGAGAAAGTCTAAACATAATCGCCACTTCTCCCTCCTGGCACTTTCCATGTGGGAGATATAGCAGGATGTATATTGGTTTTGAGGACAACTCAATGGACAGTGTAGGGAGAAAAGTTCCTGGTTCCTTGAATGCCGTTCCTGGAGACACTGCGATCAATGTGGGAGATATGTCAAGATGTGTGTTGGTTTTGAGGACGGCTCTCTGGAGAGTCTTAGCAAAGAGGTCACAGGGATAATCAGAGCAATTCTCAGAGACACTGAGAACAAGCTCGACAATTCCCTCCTGGCACTTTCCCTGTAGGAGATACCGCAAGACGTTTCTGTAGATTGGGCACAGCGCTCTGCAGGGTGTTAGCAGAGACTTTCCCGGGACAGTGAAACCCTATGTCAGAGACACTGAGAAGAAGCCCCAATGTTCCCTCCAGGCACTTTCAGTGTGGGTGCCTTCTCCACGTGGTTCCTGGTTTCCCTGCAGCGCTGAAGAGAATGTTAGCAAAGAGGTAACCGGCACAGCGAAAACAGTACTCAAAGACAGGGAGAGCAAGCTCTCTCTTGGCACTTTGGATGTGGGACATACAGCGAGATGTTTGCTGCTTTTGCGTTTGGCTGTTGGGAGATTTACAGCACAAAGATATCTAGTTGATTTGAAGCAGTTCCGAGAAAGTCTAAACATAATCGCCACTTCTCCCTCCTGGCACTTTCCATGTGGGAGATATAGCTGGATGTATATTGGTTTTGAGGACAACTCAATGGACAGTGTAGGGAGAAAAGTTCCTGGCTCCTTGAATGCCGTTCCTGGAGACACTGCGATCAATGAGGGAGATATGTCAAGATGTGTGTTGGTTTTGAGGACGGCTCTCTGGAGAGTCTTAGCAAAGAGGTCACAGGGATAATCAGAGCAATTCTCAGAGACACTGAGAACAAGATGGACAGTTCCCTCCTGGCACTTTCCCTGTAGGAGATACCGCAAGACGTTTCTGTAGATTGGGCACAGCGCTCTGCAGGGTGTTAGCAGAGACTTTCCCGGGACAGTGAAACCCTATGTCAGAGACACTGAGAAGAAGCCCCAATGTTCCCTCCAGGCACTTTCAGTGTGGGTGCCTTCTCCACGTGGTTCCTGGTTTCCCTGCAGCGCTGAAGAGAATGTTAGCAAAGAGGTAACCGGCACAGCGAAAACAGTACTCAAAGACAGGGAGAGCAAGCTCTCTCTTGGCACTTTGGATGTGGGACATACAGCGAGATGTTTGCTGCTTTTGCGTTTGGCTGTTGGGAGATTTACAGCACAAAGATATCTAGTTGATTTGAAGCAGTTCCGAGAAAGTCTAAACATAATCGCCACTTCTCCCTCCTGGCACTTTCCATGTGGGAGATATAGCAGGATGTATATTGGTTTTGAGGACAACTCAATGGACAGTGTAGGGAGAAAAGTTCCTGGCTCCTTGAATGCCGTTCCTGGAGACACTGCGATCAATGTGGGAGATATGTCAAGATGTGTGTTGGTTTTGAGGACGGCTCTCTGGAGAGTCTTAGCAAAGAGGTCACAGGGATAATCAGAGCAATTCTCAGAGACACTGAGAACAAGATGGACAGTTCCCTCCTGGCACTTTCCCTGTAGGAGATACCGCAAGACGTTTCTGTAGATTGGGCACAGCGCTCTGCAGGGTGTTAGCAGAGACTTTCCCGGGACAGTGAAACCCTATGTCAGAGACACTGAGAAGAAGCCCCAATGTTCCCTCCAGGCACTTTCAGTGTGGGTGCCTTCTCCACGTGGTTCCTGGTTTCCCTGCAGCGCTGAAGAGAATGTTAGCAAAGAGGTAACCGGCACAGCGAAAACAGTACTCAAAGACAGGGAGAGCAAGCTCTCTCTTGGCACTTTGGATGTGGGACATACAGCGAGATGTTTGCTGCTTTTGCGTTTGGCTGTTGGGAGATTTACAGCACAAAGATATCTAGTTGATTTGAAGCAGTTCCGAGAAAGTCTAAACATAATCGCCACTTCTCCCTCCTGGCACTTTCCATGTGGGAGATATAGCAGGATGTATATTGGTTTTGAGGACAACTCAATGGACAGTGTAGGGAGAAAAGTTCCTGGCTCCTTGAATGCCGTTCCTGGAGACACTGCGATCAATGTGGGAGATATGTCAAGATGTGTGTTGGTTTTGAGGACGGCTCTCTGGAGAGTCTTAGCAAAGAGGTCACAGGGATAATCAGAGCAATTCTCAGAGACACTGAGAACAAGATGGACAGTTCCCTCCTGGCACTTTCCCTGTAGGAGATACCGCAAGACGTTTCTGTAGATTGGGCACAGCGCTCTGCAGGGTGTTAGCAGAGACTTTCCCGGGACAGTGAAACCCTATGTCAGAGACACTGAGAAGAAGCCCCAATGTTCCCTCCAGGCACTTTCAGTGTGGGTGCCTTCTCCACGTGGTTCCTGGTTTCCCTGCAGCGCTGAAGAGAATGTTAGCAAAGAGGTAACCGGCACAGCGAAAACAGTACTCAAAGACAGGGAGAGCAAGCTCTCTCTTGGCACTTTGGATGTGGGACATACAGCGAGATGTTTGCTGCTTTTGCGTTTGGCTGTTGGGAGATTTACAGCACAAAGATATCTAGTTGATTTGAAGCAGTTCCGAGAAAGTCTAAACATAATCGCCACTTCTCCCTCCTGGCACTTTCCATGTGGGAGATATAGCAGGATGTATATTGGTTTTGAGGACAACTCAATGGACAGTGTAGGGAGAAAAGTTCCTGGCTCCTTGAATGCCGTTCCTGGAGACACTGCGATCAATGTGGGAGATATGTCAAGATGTGTGTTTGTTTTGAGGACGGCTCTCTGGAGAGTCTTAGCAAAGAGGTCACAGGGATAATCAGAGCAATTCTCAGAGACACTGAGAACAAGATGGACAGTTCCCTCCTGGCACTTTCCCTGTAGGAGATACCGCAAGACGTTTCTGTAGATTGGGCACAGCGCTCTGCAGGGTGTTAGCAGAGACTTTCCCGGGACAGTGAAACCCTATGTCAGAGACACTGAGAAGAAGCCCCAATGTTCCCTCCAGGCACTTTCAGTGTGGGTGCCTTCTCCACGTGGTTCCTGGTTTCCCTGCAGCGCTGAAGAGAATGTTAGCAAAGAGGTAACCGGCACAGCGAAAACAGTACTCAAAGACAGGGAGAGCAAGCTCTCTCTTGGCACTTTGGATGTGGGACATACAGCGAGATGTTTGCTGCTTTTGCGTTTGGCTGTTGGGAGATTTACAGCACAAAGATATCTAGTTGATTTGAAGCAGTTCCGAGAAAGTCTAAACATAATCGCCACTTCTCCCTCCTGGCACTTTCCATGTGGGAGATATAGCAGGATGTATATTGGTTTTGAGGACAACTCAATGGACAGTGTAGGGAGAAAAGTTCCTGGCTCCTTGAATGCCGTTCCTGGAGACACTGCGATCAATGTGGGAGATATGTCAAGATGTGTGTTGGTTTTGAGGACGGCTCTCTGGAGAGTCTTAGCAAAGAGGTCACAGGGATAATCAGAGCAATTCTCAGAGACACTGAGAACAAGATGGACAGTTCCCTCCTGGCACTTTCCCTGTAGGAGATACCGCAAGACGTTTCTGTAGATTGGGCACAGCGCTCTGCAGGGTGTTAGCAGAGACTTTCCCGGGACAGTGAAACCCTATGTCAGAGACACTGAGAAGAAGCCCCAATGTTCCCTCCAGGCACTTTCAGTGTGGGTGCCTTCTCCACGTGGTTCCTGGTTTCCCTGCAGCGCTGAAGAGAATGTTAGCAAAGAGGTAACCGGCACAGCGAAAACAGTACTCAAAGACAGGGAGAGCAAGCTCTCTCTTGGCACTTTGGATGTGGGACATACAGCGAGATGTTTGCTGCTTTTGCGTTTGGCTGTTGGGAGATTTACAGCACAAAGATATCTAGTTGATTTGAAGCAGTTCCGAGAAAGTCTAAACATAATCGCCACTTCTCCCTCCTGGCACTTTCCATGTGGGAGATATAGCAGGATGTATATTGGTTTTGAGGACAACTCAATGGACAGTGTAGGGAGAAAAGTTCCTGGCTCCTTGAATGCCGTTCCTGGAGACACTGCGATCAATGTGGGAGATATGTCAAGATGTGTGTTGGTTTTGAGGACGGCTCTCTGGAGAGTCTTAGCAAAGAGGTCACAGGGATAATCAGAGCAATTCTCAGAGACACTGAGAACAAGATGGACAGTTCCCTCCTGGCACTTTCCCTGTAGGAGATACCGCAAGACGTTTCTGTAGATTGGGCACAGCGCTCTGCAGGGTGTTAGCAGAGACTTTCCCGGGACAGTGAAACCCTATGTCAGAGACACTGAGAAGAAGCCCCAATGTTCCCTCCAGGCACTTTCAGTGTGGGTGCCTTCTCCACGTGGTTCCTGGTTTCCCTGCAGCGCTGAAGAGAATGTTAGCAAAGAGGTAACCGGCACAGCGAAAACAGTACTCAAAGACAGGGAGAGCAAGCTCTCTCTTGGCACTTTGGATGTGGGACATACAGCGAGATGTTTGCTGCTTTTGCGTTTGGCTGTTGGGAGATTTACAGCACAAAGATATCTAGTTGATTTGAAGCAGTTCCGAGAAAGTCTAAACATAATCGCCACTTCTCCCTCCTGGCACTTTCCATGTGGGAGATATAGCAGGATGTATATTGGTTTTGAGGACAACTCAATGGACAGTGTAGGGAGAAAAGTTCCTGGCTCCTTGAATGCCGTTCCTGGAGACACTGCGATCAATGTGGGAGATATGTCAAGATGTGTGTTTGTTTTGAGGACGGCTCTCTGGAGAGTCTTAGCAAAGAGGTCACAGGGATAATCAGAGCAATTCTCAGAGACACTGAGAACAAGCTCGACAATTCCCTCCTGGCACTTTCCCTGTAGGAGATACCGCAAGACGTTTCTGTAGATTGGGCACAGCGCTCTGCAGGGTGTTAGCAGAGACTTTCCCGGGACAGTGAAACCCTATGTCAGAGACACTGAGAAGAAGCCCCAATGTTCCCTCCAGGCACTTTCAGTGTGGGTGCCTTCTCCACGTGGTTCCTGGTTTCCCTGCAGCGCTGAAGAGAATGTTAGCAAAGAGGTAACCGGCACAGCGAAAACAGTACTCAAAGACAGGGAGAGCAAGCTCTCTCTTGGCACTTTGGATGTGGGACATACAGCGAGATGTTTGCTGCTTTTGCGTTTGGCTGTTGGGAGATTTACAGCACAAAGATATCTAGTTGATTTGAAGCAGTTCCGAGAAAGTCTAAACATAATCGCCACTTCTCCCTCCTGGCACTTTCCATGTGGGAGCTATAGCAGGATGTATATTGGTTTTGAGGACAACTCAATGGACAGTGTAGGGAGAAAAGTTCCTGGCTCCTTGAATGCCGTTCCTGGAGACACTGCGATCAATGAGGGAGATATGTCAAGATGTGTGTTGGTTTTGAGGACGGCTCTCTGGAGAGTCTTAGCAAAGAGGTCACAGGGATAATCAGAGCAATTCTCAGAGACACTGAGAACAAGATGGACAGTTCCCTCCTGGCACTTTCCCTGTAGGAGATACCGCAAGACGTTTCTGTAGATTGGGCACAGCGCTCTGCAGGGTGTTAGCAGAGACTTTCCCGGGACAGTGAAACCCTATGTCAGAGACACTGAGAAGAAGCCCCAATGTTCCCTCCAGGCACTTTCAGTGTGGGTGCCTTCTCCACGTGGTTCCTGGTTTCCCTGCAGCGCTGAAGAGAATGTTAGCAAAGAGGTAACCGGCACAGCGAAAACAGTACTCAAAGACAGGGAGAGCAAGCTCTCTCTTGGCACTTTGGATGTGGGACATACAGCGAGATGTTTGCTGCTTTTGCGTTTGGCTGTTGGGAGATTTACAGCACAAAGATATCTAGTTGATTTGAAGCAGTTCCGAGAAAGTCTAAACATAATCGCCACTTCTCCCTCCTGGCACTTTCCATGTGGGAGATATAGCAGGATGTATATTGGTTTTGAGGACAACTCAATGGACAGTGTAGGGAGAAAAGTTCCTGGCTCCTTGAATGCCGTTCCTGGAGACACTGCGATCAATGTGGGAGATATGTCAAGATGTGTGTTGGTTTTGAGGACGGCTCTCTGGAGAGTCTTAGCAAAGAGGTCACAGGGATAATCAGAGCAATTCTCAGAGACACTGAGAACAAGCTCGACAATTCCCTCCTGGCACTTTCCCTGTAGGAGATACCGCAAGACGTTTCTGTAGATTGGGCACAGCGCTCTGCAGGGTGTTAGCAGAGACTTTCCCGGGACAGTGAAACCCTATGTCAGAGACACTGAGAAGAAGCCCCAATGTTCCCTCCAGGCACTTTCAGTGTGGGTGCCTTCTCCACGTGGTTCCTGGTTTCCCTGCAGCGCTGAAGAGAATGTTAGCAAAGAGGTAACCGGCACAGCGAAAACAGTACTCAAAGAGAGGGAGAGCAAGCTCTCTCTTGGCACTTTGGATGTGGGACATACAGCGAGATGTTTGCTGCTTTTGCGTTTGGCTGTTGGGAGATTTACAGCACAAAGATATCTAGTTGATTTGAAGCAGTTCCGAGAAAGTCTAAACATAATCGCCACTTCTCCCTCCTGGCACTTTCCATGTGGGAGCTATAGCAGGATGTATATTGGTTTTGAGGACAACTCAATGGACAGTGTAGGGAGAAAAGTTCCTGGCTCCTTGAATGCCGTTCCTGGAGACACTGCGATCAATGAGGGAGATATGTCAAGATGTGTGTTGGTTTTGAGGACGGCTCTCTGGAGAGTCTTAGCAAAGAGGTCACAGGGATAATCAGAGCAATTCTCAGAGACACTGAGAACAAGATGGACAGTTCCCTCCTGGCACTTTCCCTGTAGGAGATACCGCAAGACGTTTCTGTAGATTGGGCACAGCGCTCTGCAGGGTGTTAGCAGAGACTTTCCCGGGACAGTGAAACCCTATGTCAGAGACACTGAGAAGAAGCCCCAATGTTCCCTCCAGGCACTTTCAGTGTGGGTGCCTTCTCCACGTGGTTCCTGGTTTCCCTGCAGCGCTGAAGAGAATGTTAGCAAAGAGGTAACCGGCACAGCGAAAACAGTACTCAAAGACAGGGAGAGCAAGCTCTCTCTTGGCACTTTGGATGTGGGACATACAGCGAGATGTTTGCTGCTTTTGCGTTTGGCTGTTGGGAGATTTACAGCACAAAGATATCTAGTTGATTTGAAGCAGTTCCGAGAAAGTCTAAACATAATCGCCACTTCTCCCTCCTGGCACTTTCCATGTGGGAGATATAGCAGGATGTATATTGGTTTTGAGGACAACTCAATGGACAGTGTAGGGAGAAAAGTTCCTGGCTCCTTGAATGCCGTTCCTGGAGACACTGCGATCAATGTGGGAGATATGTCAAGATGTGTGTTGGTTTTGAGGACGGCTCTCTGGAGAGTCTTAGCAAAGAGGTCACAGGGATAATCAGAGCAATTCTCAGAGACACTGAGAACAAGCTCGACAATTCCCTCCTGGCACTTTCCCTGTAGGAGATACCGCAAGACGTTTCTGTAGATTGGGCACAGCGCTCTGCAGGGTGTTAGCAGAGACTTTCCCGGGACAGTGAAACCCTATGTCAGAGACACTGAGAAGAAGCCCCAATGTTCCCTCCAGGCACTTTCAGTGTGGGTGCCTTCTCCACGTGGTTCCTGGTTTCCCTGCAGCGCTGAAGAGAATGTTAGCAAAGAGGTAACCGGCACAGCGAAAACAGTACTCAAAGACAGGGAGAGCAAGCTCTCTCTTGGCACTTTGGATGTGGGACATACAGCGAGATGTTTGCTGCTTTTGCGTTTGGCTGTTGGGAGATTTACAGCACAAAGATATCTAGTTGATTTGAAGCAGTTCCGAGAAAGTCTAAACATAATCGCCACTTCTCCCTCCTGGCACTTTCCATGTGGGAGATATAGCTGGATGTATATTGGTTTTGAGGACAACTCAATGGACAGTGTAGGGAGAAAAGTTCCTGGCTCCTTGAATGCCGTTCCTGGAGACACTGCGATCAATGTGGGAGATATGTCAAGATGTGTGTTTGTTTTGAGGACGGCTCTCTGGAGAGTCTTAGCAAAGAGGTCACAGGGATAATCAGAGCAATTCTCAGAGACACTGAGAACAAGATGGACAGTTCCCTCCTGGCACTTTCCCTGTAGGAGATACCGCAAGACGTTTCTGTAGATTGGGCACAGCGCTCTGCAGGGTGTTAGCAGAGACTTTCCCGGGACAGTGAAACCCTATGTCAGAGACACTGAGAAGAAGCCCCAATGTTCCCTCCAGGCACTTTCAGTGTGGGTGCCTTCTCCACGTGGTTCCTGGTTTCCCTGCAGCGCTGAAGAGAATGTTAGCAAAGAGGTAACCGGCACAGCGAAAACAGTACTCAAAGACAGGGAGAGCAAGCTCTCTCTTGGCACTTTGGATGTGGGACATACAGCGAGATGTTTGCTGCTTTTGCGTTTGGCTGTTGGGAGATTTACAGCACAAAGATATCTAGTTGATTTGAAGCAGTTCCGAGAAAGTCTAAACATAATCGCCACTTCTCCCTCCTGGCACTTTCCATGTGGGAGATATAGCAGGATGTATATTGGTTTTGAGGACAACTCAATGGACAGTGTAGGGAGAAAAGTTCCTGGCTCCTTGAATGCCGTTCCTGGAGACACTGCGATCAATGTGGGAGATATGTCAAGATGTGTGTTGGTTTTGAGGACGGCTCTCTGGAGAGTCTTAGCAAAGAGGTCACAGGGATAATCAGAGCAATTCTCAGAGACACTGAGAACAAGATGGACAGTTCCCTCCTGGCACTTTCCCTGTAGGAGATACCGCAAGACGTTTCTGTAGATTGGGCACAGCGCTCTGCAGGGTGTTAGCAGAGACTTTCCCGGGACAGTGAAACCCTATGTCAGAGACACTGAGAAGAAGCCCCAATGTTCCCTCCAGGCACTTTCAGTGTGGGTGCCTTCTCCACGTGGTTCCTGGTTTCCCTGCAGCGCTGAAGAGAATGTTAGCAAAGAGGTAACCGGCACAGCGAAAACAGTACTCAAAGACAGGGAGAGCAAGCTCTCTCTTGGCACTTTGGATGTGGGACATACAGCGAGATGTTTGCTGCTTTTGCGTTTGGCTGTTGGGAGATTTACAGCACAAAGATATCTAGTTGATTTGAAGCAGTTCCGAGAAAGTCTAAACATAATCGCCACTTCTCCCTCCTGGCACTTTCCATGTGGGAGATATAGCAGGATGTATATTGGTTTTGAGGACAACTCAATGGACAGTGTAGGGAGAAAAGTTCCTGGCTCCTTGAATGCCGTTCCTGGAGACACTGCGATCAATGTGGGAGATATGTCAAGATGTGTGTTTGTTTTGAGGACGGCTCTCTGGAGAGTCTTAGCAAAGAGGTCACAGGGATAATCAGAGCAATTCTCAGAGACACTGAGAACAAGCTCGACAATTCCCTCCTGGCACTTTCCCTGTAGGAGATACCGCAAGACGTTTCTGTAGATTGGGCACAGCGCTCTGCAGGGTGTTAGCAGAGACTTTCCCGGGACAGTGAAACCCTATGTCAGAGACACTGAGAAGAAGCCCCAATGTTCCCTCCAGGCACTTTCAGTGTGGGTGCCTTCTCCACGTGGTTCCTGGTTTCCCTGCAGCGCTGAAGAGAATGTTAGCAAAGAGGTAACCGGCACAGCGAAAACAGTACTCAAAGAGAGGGAGAGCAAGCTCTCTCTTGGCACTTTGGATGTGGGACATACAGCGAGATGTTTGCTGCTTTTGCGTTTGGCTGTTGGGAGATTTACAGCACAAAGATATCTAGTTGATTTGAAGCAGTTCCGAGAAAGTCTAAACATAATCGCCACTTCTCCCTCCTGGCACTTTCCATGTGGGAGATATAGCAGGATGTATATTGGTTTTGAGGACAACTCAATGGACAGTGTAGGGAGAAAAGTTCCTGGCTCCTTGAATGCCGTTCCTGGAGACACTGCGATCAATGAGGGAGATATGTCAAGATGTGTGTTGGTTTTGAGGACGGCTCTCTGGAGAGTCTTAGCAAAGAGGTCACAGGGATAATCAGAGCAATTCTCAGAGACACTGAGAACAAGCTCGACAATTCCCTCCTGGCACTTTCCCTGTAGGAGATACCGCAAGACGTTTCTGTAGATTGGGCACAGCGCTCTGCAGGGTGTTAGCAGAGACTTTCCCGGGACAGTGAAACCCTATGTCAGAGACACTGAGAAGAAGCCCCAATGTTCCCTCCAGGCACTTTCAGTGTGGGTGCCTTCTCCACGTGGTTCCTGGTTTCCCTGCAGCGCTGAAGAGAATGTTAGCAAAGAGGTAACCGGCACAGCGAAAACAGTACTCAAAGACAGGGAGAGCAAGCTCTCTCTTGGCACTTTGGATGTGGGACATACAGCGAGATGTTTGCTGCTTTTGCGTTTGGCTGTTGGGAGATTTACAGCACAAAGATATCTAGTTGATTTGAAGCAGTTCCGAGAAAGTCTAAACATAATCGCCACTTCTCCCTCCTGGCACTTTCCATGTGGGAGATATAGCAGGATGTATATTGGTTTTGAGGACAACTCAATGGACAGTGTAGGGAGAAAAGTTCCTGGCTCCTTGAATGCCGTTCCTGGAGACACTGCGATCAATGTGGGAGATATGTCAAGATGTGTGTTGGTTTTGAGGACGGCTCTCTGGAGAGTCTTAGCAAAGAGGTCACAGGGATAATCAGAGCAATTCTCAGAGACACTGAGAACAAGCTCGACAATTCCCTCCTGGCACTTTCCCTGTAGGAGATACCGCAAGACGTTTCTGTAGATTGGGCACAGCGCTCTGCAGGGTGTTAGCAGAGACTTTCCCGGGACAGTGAAACCCTATGTCAGAGACACTGAGAAGAAGCCCCAATGTTCCCTCCAGGCACTTTCAGTGTGGGTGCCTTCTCCACGTGGTTCCTGGTTTCCCTGCAGCGCTGAAGAGAATGTTAGCAAAGAGGTAACCGGCACAGCGAAAACAGTACTCAAAGACAGGGAGAGCAAGCTCTCTCTTGGCACTTTGGATGTGGGACATACAGCGAGATGTTTGCTGCTTTTGCGTTTGGCTGTTGGGAGATTTACAGCACAAAGATATCTAGTTGATTTGAAGCAGTTCCGAGAAAGTCTAAACATAATCGCCACTTCTCCCTCCTGGCACTTTCCATGTGGGAGATATAGCTGGATGTATATTGGTTTTGAGGACAACTCAATGGACAGTGTAGGGAGAAAAGTTCCTGGCTCCTTGAATGCCGTTCCTGGAGACACTGCGATCAATGAGGGAGATATGTCAAGATGTGTGTTTGTTTTGAGGACGGCTCTCTGGAGAGTCTTAGCAAAGAGGTCACAGGGATAATCAGAGCAATTCTCAGAGACACTGAGAACAAGATGGACAGTTCCCTCCTGGCACTTTCCCTGTAGGAGATACCGCAAGACGTTTCTGTAGATTGGGCACAGCGCTCTGCAGGGTGTTAGCAGAGACTTTCCCGGGACAGTGAAACCCTATGTCAGAGACACTGAGAAGAAGCCCCAATGTTCCCTCCAGGCACTTTCAGTGTGGGTGCCTTCTCCACGTGGTTCCTGGTTTCCCTGCAGCGCTGAAGAGAATGTTAGCAAAGAGGTAACCGGCACAGCGAAAACAGTACTCAAAGACAGGGAGAGCAAGCTCTCTCTTGGCACTTTGGATGTGGGACATACAGCGAGATGTTTGCTGCTTTTGCGTTTGGCTGTTGGGAGATTTACAGCACAAAGATATCTAGTTGATTTGAAGCAGTTCCGAGAAAGTCTAAACATAATCGCCACTTCTCCCTCCTGGCACTTTCCATGTGGGAGATATAGCAGGATGTATATTGGTTTTGAGGACAACTCAATGGACAGTGTAGGGAGAAAAGTTCCTGGCTCCTTGAATGCCGTTCCTGGAGACACTGCGATCAATGTGGGAGATATGTCAAGATGTGTGTTGGTTTTGAGGACGGCTCTCTGGAGAGTCTTAGCAAAGAGGTCACAGGGATAATCAGAGCAATTCTCAGAGACACTGAGAACAAGATGGACAGTTCCCTCCTGGCACTTTCCCTGTAGGAGATACCGCAAGACGTTTCTGTAGATTGGGCACAGCGCTCTGCAGGGTGTTAGCAGAGACTTTCCCGGGACAGTGAAACCCTATGTCAGAGACACTGAGAAGAAGCCCCAATGTTCCCTCCAGGCACTTTCAGTGTGGGTGCCTTCTCCACGTGGTTCCTGGTTTCCCTGCAGCGCTGAAGAGAATGTTAGCAAAGAGGTAACCGGCACAGCGAAAACAGTACTCAAAGAGAGGGAGAGCAAGCTCTCTCTTGGCACTTTGGATGTGGGACATACAGCGAGATGTTTGCTGCTTTTGCGTTTGGCTGTTGGGAGATTTACAGCACAAAGATATCTAGTTGATTTGAAGCAGTTCCGAGAAAGTCTAAACATAATCGCCACTTCTCCCTCCTGGCACTTTCCATGTGGGAGATATAGCAGGATGTATATTGGTTTTGAGGACAACTCAATGGACAGTGTAGGGAGAAAAGTTCCTGGCTCCTTGAATGCCGTTCCTAGAGACACTGCGATCAATGTGGGAGATATGTCAAGATGTGTGTTGGTTTTGAGGACGGCTCTCTGGAGAGTCTTAGCAAAGAGGTCACAGGGATAATCAGAGCAATTCTCAGAGACACTGAGAACAAGATGGACAGTTCCCTCCTGGCACTTTCCCTGTAGGAGATACCGCAAGACGTTTCTGTAGATTGGGCACAGCGCTCTGCAGGGTGTTAGCAGAGACTTTCCCGGGACAGTGAAACCCTATGTCAGAGACACTGAGAAGAAGCCCCAATGTTCCCTCCAGGCACTTTCAGTGTGGGTGCCTTCTCCACGTGGTTCCTGGTTTCCCTGCAGCGCTGAAGAGAATGTTAGCAAAGAGGTAACCGGGACAGTGAAAACAGTACTCAAAGACAGGGAGAGCAAGCTCTCTCTTGGCACTTTGGATGTGGGACATACAGCGAGATGTTTGCTGCTTTTGCGTTTGGCTGTTGGGAGATTTACAGCACAAAGATATCTAGTTGATTTGAAGCAGTTCCGAGAAAGTCTAAACATAATCGCCACTTCTCCCTCCTGGCACTTTCCATGTGGGAGATATAGCAGGATGTATATTGGTTTTGAGGACAACTCAATGGACAGTGTAGGGAGAAAAGTTCCTGGCTCCTTGAATGCCGTTCCTGGAGACACTGCGATCAATGTGGGAGATATGTCAAGATGTGTGTTGGTTTTGAGGACGGCTCTCTGGAGAGTCTTAGCAAAGAGGTCACAGGGATAATCAGAGCAATTCTCAGAGACACTGAGAACAAGATGGACAGTTCCCTCCTGGCACTTTCCCTGTAGGAGATACCGCAAGACGTTTCTGTAGATTGGGCACAGCGCTCTGCAGGGTGTTAGCAGAGACTTTCCCGGGACAGTGAAACCCTATGTCAGAGACACTGAGAAGAAGCCCCAATGTTCCCTCCAGGCACTTTCAGTGTGGGTGCCTTCTCCACGTGGTTCCTGGTTTCCCTGCAGCGCTGAAGAGAATGTTAGCAAAGAGGTAACCGGCACAGCGAAAACAGTACTCAAAGACAGGGAGAGCAAGCTCTCTCTTGGCACTTTGGATGTGGGACATACAGCGAGATGTTTGCTGCTTTTGCGTTTGGCTGTTGGGAGATTTACAGCACAAAGATATCTAGTTGATTTGAAGCAGTTCCGAGAAAGTCTAAACATAATCGCCACTTCTCCCTCCTGGCACTTTCCATGTGGGAGATATAGCAGGATGTATATTGGTTTTGAGGACAACTCAATGGACAGTGTAGGGAGAAAAGTTCCTGGCTCCTTGAATGCCGTTCCTGGAGACACTGCGATCAATGTGGGAGATATGTCAAGATGTGTGTTGGTTTTGAGGACGGCTCTCTGGAGAGTCTTAGCAAAGAGGTCACAGGGATAATCAGAGCAATTCTCAGAGACACTGAGAACAAGATGGACAGTTCCCTCCTGGCACTTTCCCTGTAGGAGATACCGCAAGACGTTTCTGTAGATTGGGCACAGCGCTCTGCAGGGTGTTAGCAGAGACTTTCCCGGGACAGTGAAACCCTATGTCAGAGACACTGAGAAGAAGCCCCAATGTTCCCTCCAGGCACTTTCAGTGTGGGTGCCTTCTCCACGTGGTTCCTGGTTTCCCTGCAGCGCTGAAGAGAATGTTAGCAAAGAGGTAACCGGGACAGTGAAAACAGTACTCAAAGACAGGGAGAGCAAGCTCTCTCTTGGCACTTTGGATGTGGGACATACAGCGAGATGTTTGCTGCTTTTGCGTTTGGCTGTTGGGAGATTTACAGCACAAAGATATCTAGTTGATTTGAAGCAGTTCCGAGAAAGTCTAAACATAATCGCCACTTCTCCCTCCTGGCACTTTCCATGTGGGAGATATAGCAGGATGTATATTGGTTTTGAGGACAACTCAATGGACAGTGTAGGGAGAAAAGTTCCTGGCTCCTTGAATGCCGTTCCTGGAGACACTGCGATCAATGTGGGAGATATGTCAAGATGTGTGTTGGTTTTGAGGACGGCTCTCTGGAGAGTCTTAGCAAAGAGGTCACAGGGATAATCAGAGCAATTCTCAGAGACACTGAGAACAAGATGGACAGTTCCCTCCTGGCACTTTCCCTGTAGGAGATACCGCAAGACGTTTCTGTAGATTGGGCACAGCGCTCTGCAGGGTGTTAGCAGAGACTTTCCCGGGACAGTGAAACCCTATGTCAGAGACACTGAGAAGAAGCCCCAATGTTCCCTCCAGGCACTTTCAGTGTGGGTGCCTTCTCCACGTGGTTCCTGGTTTCCCTGCAGCGCTGAAGAGAATGTTAGCAAAGAGGTAACCGGCACAGCGAAAACAGTACTCAAAGAGAGGGAGAGCAAGCTCTCTCTTGGCACTTTGGATGTGGGACATACAGCGAGATGTTTGCTGCTTTTGCGTTTGGCTGTTGGGAGATTTACAGCACAAAGATATCTAGTTGATTTGAAGCAGTTCCGAGAAAGTCTAAACATAATCGCCACTTCTCCCTCCTGGCACTTTCCATGTGGGAGATATAGCTGGATGTATATTGGTTTTGAGGACAACTCAATGGACAGTGTAGGGAGAAAAGTTCCTGGCTCCTTGAATGCCGTTCCTGGAGACACTGCGATCAATGAGGGAGATATGTCAAGATGTGTGTTGGTTTTGAGGACGGCTCTCTGGAGAGTCTTAGCAAAGAGGTCACAGGGATAATCAGAGCAATTCTCAGAGACACTGAGAACAAGATGGACAGTTCCCTCCTGGCACTTTCCCTGTAGGAGATACCGCAAGACGTTTCTGTAGATTGGGCACAGCGCTCTGCAGGGTGTTAGCAGAGACTTTCCCGGGACAGTGAAACCCTATGTCAGAGACACTGAGAAGAAGCCCCAATGTTCCCTCCAGGCACTTTCAGTGTGGGTGCCTTCTCCACGTGGTTCCTGGTTTCCCTGCAGCGCTGAAGAGAATGTTAGCAAAGAGGTAACCGGCACAGCGAAAACAGTACTCAAAGACAGGGAGAGCAAGCTCTCTCTTGGCACTTTGGATGTGGGACATACAGCGAGATGTTTGCTGCTTTTGCGTTTGGCTGTTGGGAGATTTACAGCACAAAGATATCTAGTTGATTTGAAGCAGTTCCGAGAAAGTCTAAACATAATCGCCACTTCTCCCTCCTGGCACTTTCCATGTGGGAGATATAGCAGGATGTATATTGGTTTTGAGGACAACTCAATGGACAGTGTAGGGAGAAAAGTTCCTGGCTCCTTGAATGCCGTTCCTGGAGACACTGCGATCAATGAGGGAGATATGTCAAGATGTGTGTTGGTTTTGAGGACGGCTCTCTGGAGAGTCTTAGCAAAGAGGTCACAGGGATAATCAGAGCAATTCTCAGAGACACTGAGAACAAGATGGACAGTTCCCTCCTGGCACTTTCCCTGTAGGAGATACCGCAAGACGTTTCTGTAGATTGGGCACAGCGCTCTGCAGGGTGTTAGCAGAGACTTTCCCGGGACAGTGAAACCCTATGTCAGAGACACTGAGAAGAAGCCCCAATGTTCCCTCCAGGCACTTTCAGTGTGGGTGCCTTCTCCACGTGGTTCCTGGTTTCCCTGCAGCGCTGAAGAGAATGTTAGCAAAGAGGTAACCGGCACAGCGAAAACAGTACTCAAAGACAGGGAGAGCAAGCTCTCTCTTGGCACTTTGGATGTGGGACATACAGCGAGATGTTTGCTGCTTTTGCGTTTGGCTGTTGGGAGATTTACAGCACAAAGATATCTAGTTGATTTGAAGCAGTTCCGAGAAAGTCTAAACATAATCGCCACTTCTCCCTCCTGGCACTTTCCATGTGGGAGATATAGCAGGATGTATATTGGTTTTGAGGACAACTCAATGGACAGTGTAGGGAGAAAAGTTCCTGGCTCCTTGAATGCCGTTCCTGGAGACACTGCGATCAATGTGGGAGATATGTCAAGATGTGTGTTTGTTTTGAGGACGGCTCTCTGGAGAGTCTTAGCAAAGAGGTCACAGGGATAATCAGAGCAATTCTCAGAGACACTGAGAACAAGATGGACAGTTCCCTCCTGGCACTTTCCCTGTAGGAGATACCGCAAGACGTTTCTGTAGATTGGGCACAGCGCTCTGCAGGGTGTTAGCAGAGACTTTCCCGGGACAGTGAAACCCTATGTCAGAGACACTGAGAAGAAGCCCCAATGTTCCCTCCAGGCACTTTCAGTGTGGGTGCCTTCTCCACGTGGTTCCTGGTTTCCCTGCAGCGCTGAAGAGAATGTTAGCAAAGAGGTAACCGGCACAGCGAAAACAGTACTCAAAGACAGGGAGAGCAAGCTCTCTCTTGGCACTTTGGATGTGGGACATACAGCGAGATGTTTGCTGCTTTTGCGTTTGGCTGTTGGGAGATTTACAGCACAAAGATATCTAGTTGATTTGAAGCAGTTCCGAGAAAGTCTAAACATAATCGCCACTTCTCCCTCCTGGCACTTTCCATGTGGGAGATATAGCAGGATGTATATTGGTTTTGAGGACAACTCAATGGACAGTGTAGGGAGAAAAGTTCCTGGCTCCTTGAATGCCATTCCTGGAGACACTGCGATCAATGAGGGAGATATGTCAAGATGTGTGTTGGTTTTGAGGACGGCTCTCCGGAGAGTCTTAGCAAAGAGGTCACAGGGATAATCAGAGCAATTCTCAGAGACACTGAGAACAAGCTCGACAATTCCCTCCTGGCACTTTCCCTGTAGGAGATACCGCAAGACGTTTCTGTAGATTGGGCACAGCGCTCTGCAGGGTGTTAGCAGAGACTTTCCCGGGACAGTGAAACCCTATGTCAGAGACACTGAGAAGAAGCCCCAATGTTCCCTCCAGGCACTTTCAGTGTGGGTGCCTTCTCCACGTGGTTCCTGGTTTCCCTGCAGCGCTGAAGAGAATGTTAGCAAAGAGGTAACCGGCACAGCGAAAACAGTACTCAAAGACAGGGAGAGCAAGCTCTCTCTTGGCACTTTGGATGTGGGACATACAGCGAGATGTTTGCTGCTTTTGCGTTTGGCTGTTGGGAGATTTACAGCACAAAGATATCTAGTTGATTTGAAGCAGTTCCGAGGAAGTCTAAACATAATCGCCACTTCTCCCTCCTGGCACTTTCCATGTGGGAGATATAGCAGGATGTATATTGGTTTTGAGGACAACTCAATGGACAGTGTAGGGAGAAAAGTTCCTGGCTCCTTGAATGCCGTTCCTGGAGACACTGCGATCAATGAGGGAGATATGTCAAGATGTGTGTTGGTTTTGAGGACGGCTCTCTGGAGAGTCTTAGCAAAGAGGTCACAGGGATAATCAGAGCAATTCTCAGAGACACTGAGAACAAGATGGACAGTTCCCTCCTGGCACTTTCCCTGTAGGAGATACCGCAAGACGTTTCTGTAGATTGGGCACAGCGCTCTGCAGGGTGTTAGCAGAGACTTTCCCGGGACAGTGAAACCCTATGTCAGAGACACTGAGAAGAAGCCCCAATGTTCCCTCCAGGCACTTTCAGTGTGGGTGCCTTCTCCACGTGGTTCCTGGTTTCCCTGCAGCGCTGAAGAGAATGTTAGCAAAGAGGTAACCGGCACAGCGAAAACAGTACTCAAAGACAGGGAGAGCAAGCTCTCTCTTGGCACTTTGGATGTGGGACATACAGCGAGATGTTTGCTGCTTTTGCGTTTGGCTGTTGGGAGATTTACAGCACAAAGATATCTAGTTGATTTGAAGCAGTTCCGAGGAAGTCTAAACATAATCCCCACTTCTCCCTCCTGGCACTTTCCATGTGGGAGATATAGCAGGATGTATATTGGTTTTGAGGACAACTCAATGGACAGTGTAGGGAGAAAAGTTCCTGGCTCCTTGAATGCCGTTCCTGGAGACACTGCGATCAATGTGGGAGATATGTCAAGATGTGTGTTTGTTTTGAGGACGGCTCTCTGGAGAGTCTTAGCAAAGAGGTCACAGGGATAATCAGAGCAATTCTCAGAGACACTGAGAACAAGATGGACAGTTCCCTCCTGGCACTTTCCCTGTAGGAGATACCGCAAGACGTTTCTGTAGATTGGGCACAGCGCTCTGCAGGGTGTTAGCAGAGACTTTCCCGGGACAGTGAAACCCTATGTCAGAGACACTGAGAAGAAGCCCCAATGTTCCCTCCAGGCACTTTCAGTGTGGGTGCCTTCTCCACGTGGTTCCTGGTTTCCCTGCAGCGCTGAAGAGAATGTTAGCAAAGAGGTAACCGGCACAGCGAAAACAGTACTCAAAGACAGGGAGAGCAAGCTCTCTCTTGGCACTTTGGATGTGGGACATACAGCGAGATGTTTGCTGCTTTTGCGTTTGGCTGTTGGGAGATTTACAGCACAAAGATATCTAGTTGATTTGAAGCAGTTCCGAGAAAGTCTAAACATAATCGCCACTTCTCCCTCCTGGCACTTTCCATGTGGGAGATATAGCAGGATGTATATTGGTTTTGAGGACAACTCAATGGACAGTGTAGGGAGAAAAGTTCCTGGCTCCTTGAATGCCGTTCCTGGAGACACTGCGATCAATGTGGGAGATATGTCAAGATGTGTGTTTGTTTTGAGGACGGCTCTCTGGAGAGTCTTAGCAAAGAGGTCACAGGGATAATCAGAGCAATTCTCAGAGACACTGAGAACAAGATGGACAGTTCCCTCCTGGCACTTTCCCTGTAGGAGATACCGCAAGACGTTTCTGTAGATTGGGCACAGCGCTCTGCAGGGTGTTAGCAGAGACTTTCCCGGGACAGTGAAACCCTATGTCAGAGACACTGAGAAGAAGCCCCAATGTTCCCTCCAGGCACTTTCAGTGTGGGTGCCTTCTCCACGTGGTTCCTGGTTTCCCTGCAGCGCTGAAGAGAATGTTAGCAAAGAGGTAACCGGCACAGCGAAAACAGTACTCAAAGACAGGGAGAGCAAGCTCTCTCTTGGCACTTTGGATGTGGGACATACAGCGAGATGTTTGCTGCTTTTGCGTTTGGCTGTTGGGAGATTTACAGCACAAAGATATCTAGTTGATTTGAAGCAGTTCCGAGAAAGTCTAAACATAATCGCCACTTCTCCCTCCTGGCACTTTCCATGTGGGAGATATAGCAGGATGTATATTGGTTTTGAGGACAACTCAATGGACAGTGTAGGGAGAAAAGTTCCTGGCTCCTTGAATGCCGTTCCTGGAGACACTGCGATCAATGAGGGAGATATGTCAAGATGTGTGTTGGTTTTGAGGACGGCTCTCCGGAGAGTCTTAGCAAAGAGGTCACAGGGATAATCAGAGCAATTCTCAGAGACACTGAGAACAAGCTCGACAATTCCCTCCTGGCACTTTCCCTGTAGGAGATACCGCAAGACGTTTCTGTAGATTGGGCACAGCGCTCTGCAGGGTGTTAGCAGAGACTTTCCCGGGACAGTGAAACCCTATGTCAGAGACACTGAGAAGAAGCCCCAATGTTCCCTCCAGGCACTTTCAGTGTGGGTGCCTTCTCCACGTGGTTCCTGGTTTCCCTGCAGCGCTGAAGAGAATGTTAGCAAAGAGGTAACCGGCACAGCGAAAACAGTACTCAAAGACAGGGAGAGCAAGCTCTCTCTTGGCACTTTGGATGTGGGACATACAGCGAGATGTTTGCTGCTTTTGCGTTTGGCTGTTGGGAGATTTACAGCACAAAGATATCTAGTTGATTTGAAGCAGTTCCGAGGAAGTCTAAACATAATCCCCACTTCTCCCTCCTGGCACTTTCCATGTGGGAGATATAGCAGGATGTATATTGGTTTTGAGGACAACTCAATGGACAGTGTAGGGAGAAAAGTTCCTGGCTCCTTGAATGCCGTTCCTGGAGACACTGCGATCAATGAGGGAGATATGTCAAGATGTGTGTTGGTTTTGAGGACGGCTCTCCGGAGAGTCTTAGCAAAGAGGTCACAGGGATAATCAGAGCAATTCTCAGAGACACTGAGAACAAGCTCGACAATTCCCTCCTGGCACTTTCCCTGTAGGAGATACCGCAAGACGTTTCTGTAGATTGGGCACAGCGCTCTGCAGGGTGTTAGCAGAGACTTTCCCGGGACAGTGAAACCCTATGTCAGAGACACTGAGAAGAAGCCCCAATGTTCCCTCCAGGCACTTTCAGTGTGGGTGCCTTCTCCACGTGGTTCCTGGTTTCCCTGCAGCGCTGAAGAGAATGTTAGCAAAGAGGTAACCGGCACAGCGAAAACAGTACTCAAAGACAGGGAGAGCAAGCTCTCTCTTGGCACTTTGGATGTGGGACATACAGCGAGATGTTTGCTGCTTTTGCGTTTGGCTGTTGGGAGATTTACAGCACAAAGATATCTAGTTGATTTGAAGCAGTTCCGAGGAAGTCTAAACATAATCCCCACTTCTCCCTCCTGGCACTTTCCATGTGGGAGATATAGCAGGATGTATATTGGTTTTGAGGACAACTCAATGGACAGTGTAGGGAGAAAAGTTCCTGGCTCCTTGAATGCCGTTCCTGGAGACACTGCGATCAATGAGGGAGATATGTCAAGATGTGTGTTGGTTTTGAGGACGGCTCTCCGGAGAGTCTTAGCAAAGAGGTCACAGGGATAATCAGAGCAATTCTCAGAGACACTGAGAACAAGCTCGACAATTCCCTCCTGGCACTTTCCCTGTAGGAGATACCGCAAGACGTTTCTGTAGATTGGGCACAGCGCTCTGCAGGGTGTTAGCAGAGACTTTCCCGGGACAGTGAAACCCTATGTCAGAGACACTGAGAAGAAGCCCCAATGTTCCCTCCAGGCACTTTCAGTGTGGGTGCCTTCTCCACGTGGTTCCTGGTTTCCCTGCAGCGCTGAAGAGAATGTTAGCAAAGAGGTAACCGGCACAGCGAAAACAGTACTCAAAGACAGGGAGAGCAAGCTCTCTCTTGGCACTTTGGATGTGGGACATACAGCGAGATGTTTGCTGCTTTTGCGTTTGGCTGTTGGGAGATTTACAGCACAAAGATATCTAGTTGATTTGAAGCAGTTCCGAGGAAGTCTAAACATAATCCCCACTTCTCCCTCCTGGCACTTTCCATGTGGGAGATATAGCAGGATGTATATTGGTTTTGAGGACAACTCAATGGACAGTGTAGGGAGAAAAGTTCCTGGCTCCTTGAATGCCGTTCCTGGAGACACTGCGATCAATGAGGGAGATATGTCAAGATGTGTGTTGGTTTTGAGGACGGCTCTCTGGAGAGTCTTAGCAAAGAGGTCACAGGGATAATCAGAGCAATTCTCAGAGACACTGAGAACAAGCTCGACAATTCCCTCCTGGCACTTTCCCTGTAGGAGATACCGCAAGACGTTTCTGTAGATTGGGCACAGCGCTCTGCAGGGTGTTAGCAGAGACTTTCCCGGGACAGTGAAACCCTATGTCAGAGACACTGAGAAGAAGCCCCAATGTTCCCTCCAGGCACTTTCAGTGTGGGTGCCTTCTCCACGTGGTTCCTGGTTTCCCTGCAGCGCTGAAGAGAATGTTAGCAAAGAGGTAACCGGCACAGCGAAAACAGTACTCAAAGACAGGGAGAGCAAGCTCTCTCTTGGCACTTTGGATGTGGGACATACAGCGAGATGTTTGCTGCTTTTGCGTTTGGCTGTTGGGAGATTTACAGCACAAAGATATCTAGTTGATTTGAAGCAGTTCCGAGAAAGTCTAAACATAATCGCCACTTCTCCCTCCTGGCACTTTCCATGTGGGAGATATAGCAGGATGTATATTGGTTTTGAGGACAACTCAATGGACAGTGTAGGGAGAAAAGTTCCTGGCTCCTTGAATGCCGTTCCTGGAGACACTGCGATCAATGTGGGAGATATGTCAAGATGTGTGTTGGTTTTGAGGACGGCTCTCTGGAGAGTCTTAGCAAAGAGGTCACAGGGATAATCAGAGCAATTCTCAGAGACACTGAGAACAAGCTCGACAGTTCCCTCCTGGCACTTTCCCTGTAGGAGATACCGCAAGACGTTTCTGTAGATTGGGCACAGCGCTCTGCAGGGTGTTAGCAGAGACTTTCCCGGGACAGTGAAACCCTATGTCAGAGACACTGAGAAGAAGCCCCAATGTTCCCTCCAGGCACTTTCAGTGTGGGTGCCTTCTCCACGTGGTTCCTGGTTTCCCTGCAGCGCTGAAGAGAATGTTAGCAAAGAGGTAACCGGCACAGCGAAAACAGTACTCAAAGACAGGGAGAGCAAGCTCTCTCTTGGCACTTTGGATGTGGGACATACAGCGAGATGTTTGCTGCTTTTGCGTTTGGCTGTTGGGAGATTTACAGCACAAAGATATCTAGTTGATTTGAAGCAGTTCCGAGAAAGTCTAAACATAATCGCCACTTCTCCCTCCTGGCACTTTCCATGTGGGAGATATAGCAGGATGTATATTGGTTTTGAGGACAACTCAATGGACAGTGTAGGGAGAAAAGTTCCTGGCTCCTTGAATGCCGTTCCTGGAGACACTGCGATCAATGAGGGAGATATGTCAAGATGTGTGTTGGTTTTGAGGACGGCTCTCTGGAGAGTCTTAGCAAAGAGGTCACAGGGATAATCAGAGCAATTCTCAGAGACACTGAGAACAAGATGGACAGTTCCCTCCTGGCACTTTCCCTGTAGGAGATACCGCAAGACGTTTCTGTAGATTGGGCACAGCGCTCTGCAGGGTGTTAGCAGAGACTTTCCCGGGACAGTGAAACCCTATGTCAGAGACACTGAGAAGAAGCCCCAATGTTCCCTCCAGGCACTTTCAGTGTGGGTGCCTTCTCCACGTGGTTCCTGGTTTCCCTGCAGCGCTGAAGAGAATGTTAGCAAAGAGGTAACCGGCACAGCGAAAACAGTACTCAAAGACAGGGAGAGCAAGCTCTCTCTTGGCACTTTGGATGTGGGACATACAGCGAGATGTTTGCTGCTTTTGCGTTTGGCTGTTGGGAGATTTACAGCACAAAGATATCTAGTTGATTTGAAGCAGTTCCGAGGAAGTCTAAACATAATCCCCACTTCTCCCTCCTGGCACTTTCCATGTGGGAGATATAGCAGGATGTATATTGGTTTTGAGGACAACTCAATGGACAGTGTAGGGAGAAAAGTTCCTGGCTCCTTGAATGCCGTTCCTGGAGACACTGCGATCAATGAGGGAGATATGTCAAGATGTGTGTTGGTTTTGAGGACGGCTCTCTGGAGAGTCTTAGCAAAGAGGTCACAGGGATAATCAGAGCAATTCTCAGAGACACTGAGAACAAGCTCGACAATTCCCTCCTGGCACTTTCCCTGTAGGAGATACCGCAAGACGTTTCTGTAGATTGGGCACAGCGCTCTGCAGGGTGTTAGCAGAGACTTTCCCGGGACAGTGAAACCCTATGTCAGAGACACTGAGAAGAAGCCCCAATGTTCCCTCCAGGCACTTTCAGTGTGGGTGCCTTCTCCACGTGGTTCCTGGTTTCCCTGCAGCGCTGAAGAGAATGTTAGCAAAGAGGTAACCGGCACAGCGAAAACAGTACTCAAAGACAGGGAGAGCAAGCTCTCTCTTGGCACTTTGGATGTGGGACATACAGCGAGATGTTTGCTGCTTTTGCGTTTGGCTGTTGGGAGATTTACAGCACAAAGATATCTAGTTGATTTGAAGCAGTTCCGAGGAAGTCTAAACATAATCCCCACTTCTCCCTCCTGGCACTTTCCATGTGGGAGATATAGCAGGATGTATATTGGTTTTGAGGACAACTCAATGGACAGTGTAGGGAGAAAAGTTCCTGGCTCCTTGAATGCCGTTCCTGGAGACACTGCGATCAATGAGGGAGATATGTCAAGATGTGTGTTGGTTTTGAGGACGGCTCTCTGGAGAGTCTTAGCAAAGAGGTCACAGGGATAATCAGAGCAATTCTCAGAGACACTGAGAACAAGCTCGACAATTCCCTCCTGGCACTTTCCCTGTAGGAGATACCGCAAGACGTTTCTGTAGATTGGGCACAGCGCTCTGCAGGGTGTTAGCAGAGACTTTCCCGGGACAGTGAAACCCTATGTCAGAGACACTGAGAAGAAGCCCCAATGTTCCCTCCAGGCACTTTCAGTGTGGGTGCCTTCTCCACGTGGTTCCTGGTTTCCCTGCAGCGCTGAAGAGAATGTTAGCAAAGAGGTAACCGGCACAGCGAAAACAGTACTCAAAGACAGGGAGAGCAAGCTCTCTCTTGGCACTTTGGATGTGGGACATACAGCGAGATGTTTGCTGCTTTTGCGTTTGGCTGTTGGGAGATTTACAGCACAAAGATATCTAGTTGATTTGAAGCAGTTCCGAGAAAGTCTAAACATAATCGCCACTTCTCCCTCCTGGCACTTTCCATGTGGGAGATATAGCAGGATGTATATTGGTTTTGAGGACAACTCAATGGACAGTGTAGGGAGAAAAGTTCCTGGCTCCTTGAATGCCGTTCCTGGAGACACTGCGATCAATGTGGGAGATATGTCAAGATGTGTGTTGGTTTTGAGGACGGCTCTCTGGAGAGTCTTAGCAAAGAGGTCACAGGGATAATCAGAGCAATTCTCAGAGACACTGAGAACAAGCTCGACAGTTCCCTCCTGGCACTTTCCCTGTAGGAGATACCGCAAGACGTTTCTGTAGATTGGGCACAGCGCTCTGCAGGGTGTTAGCAGAGACTTTCCCGGGACAGTGAAACCCTATGTCAGAGACACTGAGAAGAAGCCCCAATGTTCCCTCCAGGCACTTTCAGTGTGGGTGCCTTCTCCACGTGGTTCCTGGTTTCCCTGCAGCGCTGAAGAGAATGTTAGCAAAGAGGTAACCGGCACAGCGAAAACAGTACTCAAAGACAGGGAGAGCAAGCTCTCTCTTGGCACTTTGGATGTGGGACATACAGCGAGATGTTTGCTGCTTTTGCGTTTGGCTGTTGGGAGATTTACAGCACAAAGATATCTAGTTGATTTGAAGCAGTTCCGAGAAAGTCTAAACATAATCGCCACTTCTCCCTCCTGGCACTTTCCATGTGGGAGATATAGCAGGATGTATATTGGTTTTGAGGACAACTCAATGGACAGTGTAGGGAGAAAAGTTCCTGGCTCCTTGAATGCCGTTCCTGGAGACACTGCGATCAATGAGGGAGATATGTCAAGATGTGTGTTGGTTTTGAGGACGGCTCTCTGGAGAGTCTTAGCAAAGAGGTCACAGGGATAATCAGAGCAATTCTCAGAGACACTGAGAACAAGATGGACAGTTCCCTCCTGGCACTTTCCCTGTAGGAGATACCGCAAGACGTTTCTGTAGATTGGGCACAGCGCTCTGCAGGGTGTTAGCAGAGACTTTCCCGGGACAGTGAAACCCTATGTCAGAGACACTGAGAAGAAGCCCCAATGTTCCCTCCAGGCACTTTCAGTGTGGGTGCCTTCTCCACGTGGTTCCTGGTTTCCCTGCAGCGCTGAAGAGAATGTTAGCAAAGAGGTAACCGGCACAGCGAAAACAGTACTCAAAGACAGGGAGAGCAAGCTCTCTCTTGGCACTTTGGATGTGGGACATACAGCGAGATGTTTGCTGCTTTTGCGTTTGGCTGTTGGGAGATTTACAGCACAAAGATATCTAGTTGATTTGAAGCAGTTCCGAGGAAGTCTAAACATAATCCCCACTTCTCCCTCCTGGCACTTTCCATGTGGGAGATATAGCAGGATGTATATTGGTTTTGAGGACAACTCAATGGACAGTGTAGGGAGAAAAGTTCCTGGCTCCTTGAATGCCGTTCCTGGAGACACTGCGATCAATGAGGGAGATATGTCAAGATGTGTGTTGGTTTTGAGGACGGCTCTCTGGAGAGTCTTAGCAAAGAGGTCACAGGGATAATCAGAGCAATTCTCAGAGACACTGAGAACAAGCTCGACAATTCCCTCCTGGCACTTTCCCTGTAGGAGATACCGCAAGACGTTTCTGTAGATTGGGCACAGCGCTCTGCAGGGTGTTAGCAGAGACTTTCCCGGGACAGTGAAACCCTATGTCAGAGACACTGAGAAGAAGCCCCAATGTTCCCTCCAGGCACTTTCAGTGTGGGTGCCTTCTCCACGTGGTTCCTGGTTTCCCTGCAGCGCTGAAGAGAATGTTAGCAAAGAGGTAACCGGCACAGCGAAAACAGTACTCAAAGACAGGGAGAGCAAGCTCTCTCTTGGCACTTTGGATGTGGGACATACAGCGAGATGTTTGCTGCTTTTGCGTTTGGCTGTTGGGAGATTTACAGCACAAAGATATCTAGTTGATTTGAAGCAGTTCCGAGAAAGTCTAAACATAATCGCCACTTCTCCCTCCTGGCACTTTCCATGTGGGAGATATAGCAGGATGTATATTGGTTTTGAGGACAACTCAATGGACAGTGTAGGGAGAAAAGTTCCTGGCTCCTTGAATGCCGTTCCTGGAGACACTGCGATCAATGTGGGAGATATGTCAAGATGTGTGTTGGTTTTGAGGACGGCTCTCTGGAGTCTTAGCAAAGAGGTCACAGGGATAATCAGAGCAATTCTCAGAGACACTGAGAACAAGCTCGACAATTCCCTCCTGGCACTTTCCCTGTAGGAGATACCGCAAGACGTTTCTGTAGATTGGGCACAGCGCTCTGCAGGGTGTTAGCAGAGACTTTCCCGGGACAGTGAAACCCTATGTCAGAGACACTGAGAAGAAGCCCCAATGTTCCCTCCAGGCACTTTCAGTGTGGGTGCCTTCTCCACGTGGTTCCTGGTTTCCCTGCAGCGCTGAAGAGAATGTTAGCAAAGAGGTAACCGGCACAGCGAAAACAGTACTCAAAGAGAGGGAGAGCAAGCTCTCTCTTGGCACTTTGGATGTGGGACATACAGCGAGATGTTTGCTGCTTTTGCGTTTGGCTGTTGGGAGATTTACAGCACAAAGATATCTAGTTGATTTGAAGCAGTTCCGAGGAAGTCTAAACATAATCGCCACTTCTCCCTCCTGGCACTTTCCATGTGGGAGATATAGCAGGATGTATATTGGTTTTGAGGACAACTCAATGGACAGTGTAGGGAGAAAAGTTCCTGGCTCCTTGAATGCCGTTCCTGGAGACACTGCGATCAATGAGGGAGATATGTCAAGATGTGTGTTGGTTTTGAGGACGGCTCTCTGGAGAGTCTTAGCAAAGAGGTCACAGGGATAATCAGAGCAATTCTCAGAGACACTGAGAACAAGCTCGACAATTCCCTCCTGGCACTTTCCCTGTAGGAGATACCGCAAGACGTTTCTGTAGATCGGGCACAGCGCTCTGCAGGGTGTTAGCAGAGACTTTCCCGGGACAGTGAAACCCTATGTCAGAGACACTGAGAAGAAGCCCCAATGTTCCCTCCAGGCACTTTCAGTGTGGGTGCCTTCTCCACGTGGTTCCTGGTTTTCCTGCAGCGCTGAAGAGAATGTTAGCAAAGAGGTAACCGGCACAGCGAAAACAGTACTCAAAGACAGGGAGAGCAAGCTCTCTCTTGGCACTTTGGATGTGGGACATACAGCGAGATGTTTGCTGCTTTTGCGTTTGGCTGTTGGGAGATTTACAGCACAAAGATATCTAGTTGATTTGAAGCAGTTCCGAGAAAGTCTAAACATAATCGCCACTTCTCCCTCCTGGCACTTTCCATGTGGGAGATATAGCAGGATGTATATTGGTTTTGAGGACAACTCAATGGACAGTGTAGGGAGAAAAGTTCCTGGCTCCTTGAATGCCGTTCCTGGAGACACTGCGATCAATGTGGGAGATATGTCAAGATGTGTGTTGGTTTTGAGGACGGCTCTCTGGAGTCTTAGCAAAGAGGTCACAGGGATAATCAGAGCAATTCTCAGAGACACTGAGAACAAGCTCGACAATTCCCTCCTGGCACTTTCCCTGTAGGAGATACCGCAAGACGTTTCTGTAGATTGGGCACAGCGCTCTGCAGGGTGTTAGCAGAGACTTTCCCGGGACAGTGAAACCCTATGTCAGAGACACTGAGAAGAAGCCCCAATGTTCCCTCCAGGCACTTTCAGTGTGGGTGCCTTCTCCACGTGGTTCCTGGTTTCCCTGCAGCGCTGAAGAGAATGTTAGCAAAGAGGTAACCGGCACAGCGAAAACAGTACTCAAAGAGAGGGAGAGCAAGCTCTCTCTTGGCACTTTGGATGTGGGACATACAGCGAGATGTTTGCTGCTTTTGCGTTTGGCTGTTGGGAGATTTACAGCACAAAGATATCTAGTTGATTTGAAGCAGTTCCGAGGAAGTCTAAACATAATCGCCACTTCTCCCTCCTGGCACTTTCCATGTGGGAGATATAGCAGGATGTATATTGGTTTTGAGGACAACTCAATGGACAGTGTAGGGAGAAAAGTTCCTGGCTCCTTGAATGCCGTTCCTGGAGACACTGCGATCAATGAGGGAGATATGTCAAGATGTGTGTTGGTTTTGAGGACGGCTCTCTGGAGAGTCTTAGCAAAGAGGTCACAGGGATAATCAGAGCAATTCTCAGAGACACTGAGAACAAGCTCGACAATTCCCTCCTGGCACTTTCCCTGTAGGAGATACCGCAAGACGTTTCTGTAGATCGGGCACAGCGCTCTGCAGGGTGTTAGCAGAGACTTTCCCGGGACAGTGAAACCCTATGTCAGAGACACTGAGAAGAAGCCCCAATGTTCCCTCCAGGCACTTTCAGTGTGGGTGCCTTCTCCACGTGGTTCCTGGTTTTCCTGCAGCGCTGAAGAGAATGTTAGCAAAGAGGTAACCGGCACAGCGAAAACAGTACTCAAAGACAGGGAGAGCAAGCTCTCTCTTGGCACTTTGGATGTGGGACATACAGCGAGATGTTTGCTGCTTTTGCGTTTGGCTGTTGGGAGATTTACAGCACAAAGATATCTAGTTGATTTGAAGCAGTTCCGAGAAAGTCTAAACATAATCGCCACTTCTCCCTCCTGGCACTTTCCATGTGGGAGATATAGCAGGATGTATATTGGTTTTGAGGACAACTCAATGGACAGTGTAGGGAGAAAAGTTCCTGGCTCCTTGAATGCCGTTCCTGGAGACACTGCGATCAATGAGGGAGATATGTTGGTTTTGAGGACGGCTCTCTGGAGAGTCTTAGCAAAGAGGTCACAGGGATAATCAGAGCAATTCTCAGAGACACTGAGAACAAGCTCGACAATTCCCTCCTGGCACTTTCCCTGTAGGAGATACCGCAAGACGTTTCTGTAGATTGGGCACAGCGCTCTGCAGGGTGTTAGCAGAGACTTTCCCGGGACAGTGAAACCCTATGTCAGAGACACTGAGAAGAAGCCCCAATGTTCCCTCCAGGCACTTTCAGTGTGGGTGCCTTCTCCACGTGGTTCCTGGTTTCCCTGCAGCGCTGAAGAGAATGTTAGCAAAGAGGTAACCGTCACAGCGAAAACAGTACTCAAAGACAGGGAGAGCAAGCTCTCTCTTGGCACTTTGGATGTGGGACATACAGCGAGATGTTTGCTGCTTTTGCGTTTGGCTGTTGGGAGATTTACAGCACAAAGATATCTAGTTGATTTGAAGCAGTTCCGAGAAAGTCTAAACATAATCGCCACTTCTCCCTCCTGGCACTTTCCATGTGGGAGATATAGCAGGATGTATATTGGTTTTGAGGACAACTCAATGGACAGTGTAGGGAGAAAAGTTCCTGGCTCCTTGAATGCCGTTCCTGGAGACACTGCGATCAATGAGGGAGATATGTCAAGATGTGTGTTGGTTTTGAGGACGGCTCTCTGGAGAGTCTTAGCAAAGAGGTCACAGGGATAATCAGAGCAATTCTCAGAGACACTGAGAACAAGCTCGACAATTCCCTCCTGGCACTTTCCCTGTAGGAGATACCGCAAGACGTTTCTGTAGATTGGGCACAGCGCTCTGCAGGGTGTTAGCAGAGACTTTCCCGGGACAGTGAAACCCTATGTCAGAGACACTGAGAAGAAGCCCCAATGTTCCCTCCAGGCACTTTCAGTGTGGGTGCCTTCTCCACGTGGTTCCTGGTTTCCCTGCAGCGCTGAAGAGAATGTTAGCAAAGAGGTAACCGGCACAGCGAAAACAGTACTCAAAGACAGGGAGAGCAAGCTCTCTCTTGGCACTTTGGATGTGGGACATACAGCGAGATGTTTGCTGCTTTTGCGTTTGGCTGTTGGGAGATTTACAGCACAAAGATATCTAGTTGATTTGAAGCAGTTCCGAGAAAGTCTAAACATAATCGCCACTTCTCCCTCCTGGCACTTTCCATGTGGGAGATATAGCAGGATGTATATTGGTTTTGAGGACAACTCAATGGACAGTGTAGGGAGAAAAGTTCCTGGTTCCTTGAATGCCGTTCCTGGAGACACTGCGATCAATGTGGGAGATATGTCAAGATGTGTGTTGGTTTTGAGGACGGCTCTCTGGAGAGTCTTAGCAAAGAGGTCACAGGGATAATCAGAGCAATTCTCAGAGACACTGAGAACAAGCTCGACAATTCCCTCCTGGCACTTTCCCTGTAGGAGATACCGCAAGACGTTTCTGTAGATTGGGCACAGCGCTCTGCAGGGTGTTAGCAGAGACTTTCCCGGGACAGTGAAACCCTATGTCAGAGACACTGAGAAGAAGCCCCAATGTTCCCTCCAGGCACTTTCAGTGTGGGTGCCTTCTCCACGTGGTTCCTGGTTTCCCTGCAGCGCTGAAGAGAATGTTAGCAAAGAGGTAACCGGCACAGCGAAAACAGTACTCAAAGACAGGGAGAGCAAGCTCTCTCTTGGCACTTTGGATGTGGGACATACAGCGAGATGTTTGCTGCTTTTGCGTTTGGCTGTTGGGAGATTTACAGCACAAAGATATCTAGTTGATTTGAAGCAGTTCCGAGAAAGTCTAAACATAATCGCCACTTCTCCCTCCTGGCACTTTCCATGTGGGAGATATAGCTGGATGTATATTGGTTTTGAGGACAACTCAATGGACAGTGTAGGGAGAAAAGTTCCTGGCTCCTTGAATGCCGTTCCTGGAGACACTGCGATCAATGAGGGAGATATGTCAAGATGTGTGTTGGTTTTGAGGACGGCTCTCTGGAGAGTCTTAGCAAAGAGGTCACAGGGATAATCAGAGCAATTCTCAGAGACACTGAGAACAAGATGGACAGTTCCCTCCTGGCACTTTCCCTGTAGGAGATACCGCAAGACGTTTCTGTAGATTGGGCACAGCGCTCTGCAGGGTGTTAGCAGAGACTTTCCCGGGACAGTGAAACCCTATGTCAGAGACACTGAGAAGAAGCCCCAATGTTCCCTCCAGGCACTTTCAGTGTGGGTGCCTTCTCCACGTGGTTCCTGGTTTCCCTGCAGCGCTGAAGAGAATGTTAGCAAAGAGGTAACCGGCACAGCGAAAACAGTACTCAAAGACAGGGAGAGCAAGCTCTCTCTTGGCACTTTGGATGTGGGACATACAGCGAGATGTTTGCTGCTTTTGCGTTTGGCTGTTGGGAGATTTACAGCACAAAGATATCTAGTTGATTTGAAGCAGTTCCGAGAAAGTCTAAACATAATCGCCACTTCTCCCTCCTGGCACTTTCCATGTGGGAGATATAGCAGGATGTATATTGGTTTTGAGGACAACTCAATGGACAGTGTAGGGAGAAAAGTTCCTGGCTCCTTGAATGCCGTTCCTGGAGACACTGCGATCAATGTGGGAGATATGTCAAGATGTGTGTTGGTTTTGAGGACGGCTCTCTGGAGAGTCTTAGCAAAGAGGTCACAGGGATAATCAGAGCAATTCTCAGAGACACTGAGAACAAGATGGACAGTTCCCTCCTGGCACTTTCCCTGTAGGAGATACCGCAAGACGTTTCTGTAGATTGGGCACAGCGCTCTGCAGGGTGTTAGCAGAGACTTTCCCGGGACAGTGAAACCCTATGTCAGAGACACTGAGAAGAAGCCCCAATGTTCCCTCCAGGCACTTTCAGTGTGGGTGCCTTCTCCACGTGGTTCCTGGTTTCCCTGCAGCGCTGAAGAGAATGTTAGCAAAGAGGTAACCGGCACAGCGAAAACAGTACTCAAAGACAGGGAGAGCAAGCTCTCTCTTGGCACTTTGGATGTGGGACATACAGCGAGATGTTTGCTGCTTTTGCGTTTGGCTGTTGGGAGATTTACAGCACAAAGATATCTAGTTGATTTGAAGCAGTTCCGAGAAAGTCTAAACATAATCGCCACTTCTCCCTCCTGGCACTTTCCATGTGGGAGATATAGCAGGATGTATATTGGTTTTGAGGACAACTCAATGGACAGTGTAGGGAGAAAAGTTCCTGGCTCCTTGAATGCCGTTCCTGGAGACACTGCGATCAATGTGGGAGATATGTCAAGATGTGTGTTGGTTTTGAGGACGGCTCTCTGGAGAGTCTTAGCAAAGAGGTCACAGGGATAATCAGAGCAATTCTCAGAGACACTGAGAACAAGATGGACAGTTCCCTCCTGGCACTTTCCCTGTAGGAGATACCGCAAGACGTTTCTGTAGATTGGGCACAGCGCTCTGCAGGGTGTTAGCAGAGACTTTCCCGGGACAGTGAAACCCTATGTCAGAGACACTGAGAAGAAGCCCCAATGTTCCCTCCAGGCACTTTCAGTGTGGGTGCCTTCTCCACGTGGTTCCTGGTTTCCCTGCAGCGCTGAAGAGAATGTTAGCAAAGAGGTAACCGGCACAGCGAAAACAGTACTCAAAGACAGGGAGAGCAAGCTCTCTCTTGGCACTTTGGATGTGGGACATACAGCGAGATGTTTGCTGCTTTTGCGTTTGGCTGTTGGGAGATTTACAGCACAAAGATATCTAGTTGATTTGAAGCAGTTCCGAGAAAGTCTAAACATAATCGCCACTTCTCCCTCCTGGCACTTTCCATGTGGGAGATATAGCAGGATGTATATTGGTTTTGAGGACAACTCAATGGACAGTGTAGGGAGAAAAGTTCCTGGCTCCTTGAATGCCGTTCCTGGAGACACTGCGATCAATGTGGGAGATATGTCAAGATGTGTGTTGGTTTTGAGGACGGCTCTCTGGAGAGTCTTAGCAAAGAGGTCACAGGGATAATCAGAGCAATTCTCAGAGACACTGAGAACAAGATGGACAGTTCCCTCCTGGCACTTTCCCTGTAGGAGATACCGCAAGACGTTTCTGTAGATTGGGCACAGCGCTCTGCAGGGTGTTAGCAGAGACTTTCCCGGGACAGTGAAACCCTATGTCAGAGACACTGAGAAGAAGCCCCAATGTTCCCTCCAGGCACTTTCAGTGTGGGTGCCTTCTCCACGTGGTTCCTGGTTTCCCTGCAGCGCTGAAGAGAATGTTAGCAAAGAGGTAACCGGCACAGCGAAAACAGTACTCAAAGACAGGGAGAGCAAGCTCTCTCTTGGCACTTTGGATGTGGGACATACAGCGAGATGTTTGCTGCTTTTGCGTTTGGCTGTTGGGAGATTTACAGCACAAAGATATCTAGTTGATTTGAAGCAGTTCCGAGAAAGTCTAAACATAATCGCCACTTCTCCCTCCTGGCACTTTCCATGTGGGAGATATAGCAGGATGTATATTGGTTTTGAGGACAACTCAATGGACAGTGTAGGGAGAAAAGTTCCTGGCTCCTTGAATGCCGTTCCTGGAGACACTGCGATCAATGTGGGAGATATGTCAAGATGTGTGTTGGTTTTGAGGACGGCTCTCTGGAGAGTCTTAGCAAAGAGGTCACAGGGATAATCAGAGCAATTCTCAGAGACACTGAGAACAAGATGGACAGTTCCCTCCTGGCACTTTCCCTGTAGGAGATACCGCAAGACGTTTCTGTAGATTGGGCACAGCGCTCTGCAGGGTGTTAGCAGAGACTTTCCCGGGACAGTGAAACCCTATGTCAGAGACACTGAGAAGAAGCCCCAATGTTCCCTCCAGGCACTTTCAGTGTGGGTGCCTTCTCCACGTGGTTCCTGGTTTCCCTGCAGCGCTGAAGAGAATGTTAGCAAAGAGGTAACCGGCACAGCGAAAACAGTACTCAAAGACAGGGAGAGCAAGCTCTCTCTTGGCACTTTGGATGTGGGACATACAGCGAGATGTTTGCTGCTTTTGCGTTTGGCTGTTGGGAGATTTACAGCACAAAGATATCTAGTTGATTTGAAGCAGTTCCGAGAAAGTCTAAACATAATCGCCACTTCTCCCTCCTGGCACTTTCCATGTGGGAGATATAGCAGGATGTATATTGGTTTTGAGGACAACTCAATGGACAGTGTAGGGAGAAAAGTTCCTGGCTCCTTGAATGCCGTTCCTGGAGACACTGCGATCAATGTGGGAGATATGTCAAGATGTGTGTTTGTTTTGAGGACGGCTCTCTGGAGAGTCTTAGCAAAGAGGTCACAGGGATAATCAGAGCAATTCTCAGAGACACTGAGAACAAGCTCGACAATTCCCTCCTGGCACTTTCCCTGTAGGAGATACCGCAAGACGTTTCTGTAGATTGGGCACAGCGCTCTGCAGGGTGTTAGCAGAGACTTTCCCGGGACAGTGAAACCCTATGTCAGAGACACTGAGAAGAAGCCCCAATGTTCCCTCCAGGCACTTTCAGTGTGGGTGCCTTCTCCACGTGGTTCCTGGTTTCCCTGCAGCGCTGAAGAGAATGTTAGCAAAGAGGTAACCGGCACAGCGAAAACAGTACTCAAAGACAGGGAGAGCAAGCTCTCTCTTGGCACTTTGGATGTGGGACATACAGCGAGATGTTTGCTGCTTTTGCGTTTGGCTGTTGGGAGATTTACAGCACAAAGATATCTAGTTGATTTGAAGCAGTTCCGAGAAAGTCTAAACATAATCGCCACTTCTCCCTCCTGGCACTTTCCATGTGGGAGCTATAGCAGGATGTATATTGGTTTTGAGGACAACTCAATGGACAGTGTAGGGAGAAAAGTTCCTGGCTCCTTGAATGCCGTTCCTGGAGACACTGCGATCAATGAGGGAGATATGTCAAGATGTGTGTTGGTTTTGAGGACGGCTCTCTGGAGAGTCTTAGCAAAGAGGTCACAGGGATAATCAGAGCAATTCTCAGAGACACTGAGAACAAGATGGACAGTTCCCTCCTGGCACTTTCCCTGTAGGAGATACCGCAAGACGTTTCTGTAGATTGGGCACAGCGCTCTGCAGGGTGTTAGCAGAGACTTTCCCGGGACAGTGAAACCCTATGTCAGAGACACTGAGAAGAAGCCCCAATGTTCCCTCCAGGCACTTTCAGTGTGGGTGCCTTCTCCACGTGGTTCCTGGTTTCCCTGCAGCGCTGAAGAGAATGTTAGCAAAGAGGTAACCGGCACAGCGAAAACAGTACTCAAAGACAGGGAGAGCAAGCTCTCTCTTGGCACTTTGGATGTGGGACATACAGCGAGATGTTTGCTGCTTTTGCGTTTGGCTGTTGGGAGATTTACAGCACAAAGATATCTAGTTGATTTGAAGCAGTTCCGAGAAAGTCTAAACATAATCGCCACTTCTCCCTCCTGGCACTTTCCATGTGGGAGATATAGCAGGATGTATATTGGTTTTGAGGACAACTCAATGGACAGTGTAGGGAGAAAAGTTCCTGGCTCCTTGAATGCCGTTCCTGGAGACACTGCGATCAATGTGGGAGATATGTCAAGATGTGTGTTGGTTTTGAGGACGGCTCTCTGGAGAGTCTTAGCAAAGAGGTCACAGGGATAATCAGAGCAATTCTCAGAGACACTGAGAACAAGCTCGACAATTCCCTCCTGGCACTTTCCCTGTAGGAGATACCGCAAGACGTTTCTGTAGATTGGGCACAGCGCTCTGCAGGGTGTTAGCAGAGACTTTCCCGGGACAGTGAAACCCTATGTCAGAGACACTGAGAAGAAGCCCCAATGTTCCCTCCAGGCACTTTCAGTGTGGGTGCCTTCTCCACGTGGTTCCTGGTTTCCCTGCAGCGCTGAAGAGAATGTTAGCAAAGAGGTAACCGGCACAGCGAAAACAGTACTCAAAGAGAGGGAGAGCAAGCTCTCTCTTGGCACTTTGGATGTGGGACATACAGCGAGATGTTTGCTGCTTTTGCGTTTGGCTGTTGGGAGATTTACAGCACAAAGATATCTAGTTGATTTGAAGCAGTTCCGAGAAAGTCTAAACATAATCGCCACTTCTCCCTCCTGGCACTTTCCATGTGGGAGCTATAGCAGGATGTATATTGGTTTTGAGGACAACTCAATGGACAGTGTAGGGAGAAAAGTTCCTGGCTCCTTGAATGCCGTTCCTGGAGACACTGCGATCAATGAGGGAGATATGTCAAGATGTGTGTTGGTTTTGAGGACGGCTCTCTGGAGAGTCTTAGCAAAGAGGTCACAGGGATAATCAGAGCAATTCTCAGAGACACTGAGAACAAGATGGACAGTTCCCTCCTGGCACTTTCCCTGTAGGAGATACCGCAAGACGTTTCTGTAGATTGGGCACAGCGCTCTGCAGGGTGTTAGCAGAGACTTTCCCGGGACAGTGAAACCCTATGTCAGAGACACTGAGAAGAAGCCCCAATGTTCCCTCCAGGCACTTTCAGTGTGGGTGCCTTCTCCACGTGGTTCCTGGTTTCCCTGCAGCGCTGAAGAGAATGTTAGCAAAGAGGTAACCGGCACAGCGAAAACAGTACTCAAAGACAGGGAGAGCAAGCTCTCTCTTGGCACTTTGGATGTGGGACATACAGCGAGATGTTTGCTGCTTTTGCGTTTGGCTGTTGGGAGATTTACAGCACAAAGATATCTAGTTGATTTGAAGCAGTTCCGAGAAAGTCTAAACATAATCGCCACTTCTCCCTCCTGGCACTTTCCATGTGGGAGATATAGCAGGATGTATATTGGTTTTGAGGACAACTCAATGGACAGTGTAGGGAGAAAAGTTCCTGGCTCCTTGAATGCCGTTCCTGGAGACACTGCGATCAATGTGGGAGATATGTCAAGATGTGTGTTGGTTTTGAGGACGGCTCTCTGGAGAGTCTTAGCAAAGAGGTCACAGGGATAATCAGAGCAATTCTCAGAGACACTGAGAACAAGCTCGACAATTCCCTCCTGGCACTTTCCCTGTAGGAGATACCGCAAGACGTTTCTGTAGATTGGGCACAGCGCTCTGCAGGGTGTTAGCAGAGACTTTCCCGGGACAGTGAAACCCTATGTCAGAGACACTGAGAAGAAGCCCCAATGTTCCCTCCAGGCACTTTCAGTGTGGGTGCCTTCTCCACGTGGTTCCTGGTTTCCCTGCAGCGCTGAAGAGAATGTTAGCAAAGAGGTAACCGGCACAGCGAAAACAGTACTCAAAGACAGGGAGAGCAAGCTCTCTCTTGGCACTTTGGATGTGGGACATACAGCGAGATGTTTGCTGCTTTTGCGTTTGGCTGTTGGGAGATTTACAGCACAAAGATATCTAGTTGATTTGAAGCAGTTCCGAGAAAGTCTAAACATAATCGCCACTTCTCCCTCCTGGCACTTTCCATGTGGGAGATATAGCTGGATGTATATTGGTTTTGAGGACAACTCAATGGACAGTGTAGGGAGAAAAGTTCCTGGCTCCTTGAATGCCGTTCCTGGAGACACTGCGATCAATGTGGGAGATATGTCAAGATGTGTGTTTGTTTTGAGGACGGCTCTCTGGAGAGTCTTAGCAAAGAGGTCACAGGGATAATCAGAGCAATTCTCAGAGACACTGAGAACAAGATGGACAGTTCCCTCCTGGCACTTTCCCTGTAGGAGATACCGCAAGACGTTTCTGTAGATTGGGCACAGCGCTCTGCAGGGTGTTAGCAGAGACTTTCCCGGGACAGTGAAACCCTATGTCAGAGACACTGAGAAGAAGCCCCAATGTTCCCTCCAGGCACTTTCAGTGTGGGTGCCTTCTCCACGTGGTTCCTGGTTTCCCTGCAGCGCTGAAGAGAATGTTAGCAAAGAGGTAACCGGCACAGCGAAAACAGTACTCAAAGACAGGGAGAGCAAGCTCTCTCTTGGCACTTTGGATGTGGGACATACAGCGAGATGTTTGCTGCTTTTGCGTTTGGCTGTTGGGAGATTTACAGCACAAAGATATCTAGTTGATTTGAAGCAGTTCCGAGAAAGTCTAAACATAATCGCCACTTCTCCCTCCTGGCACTTTCCATGTGGGAGATATAGCAGGATGTATATTGGTTTTGAGGACAACTCAATGGACAGTGTAGGGAGAAAAGTTCCTGGCTCCTTGAATGCCGTTCCTGGAGACACTGCGATCAATGTGGGAGATATGTCAAGATGTGTGTTGGTTTTGAGGACGGCTCTCTGGAGAGTCTTAGCAAAGAGGTCACAGGGATAATCAGAGCAATTCTCAGAGACACTGAGAACAAGATGGACAGTTCCCTCCTGGCACTTTCCCTGTAGGAGATACCGCAAGACGTTTCTGTAGATTGGGCACAGCGCTCTGCAGGGTGTTAGCAGAGACTTTCCCGGGACAGTGAAACCCTATGTCAGAGACACTGAGAAGAAGCCCCAATGTTCCCTCCAGGCACTTTCAGTGTGGGTGCCTTCTCCACGTGGTTCCTGGTTTCCCTGCAGCGCTGAAGAGAATGTTAGCAAAGAGGTAACCGGCACAGCGAAAACAGTACTCAAAGACAGGGAGAGCAAGCTCTCTCTTGGCACTTTGGATGTGGGACATACAGCGAGATGTTTGCTGCTTTTGCGTTTGGCTGTTGGGAGATTTACAGCACAAAGATATCTAGTTGATTTGAAGCAGTTCCGAGAAAGTCTAAACATAATCGCCACTTCTCCCTCCTGGCACTTTCCATGTGGGAGATATAGCAGGATGTATATTGGTTTTGAGGACAACTCAATGGACAGTGTAGGGAGAAAAGTTCCTGGCTCCTTGAATGCCGTTCCTGGAGACACTGCGATCAATGTGGGAGATATGTCAAGATGTGTGTTTGTTTTGAGGACGGCTCTCTGGAGAGTCTTAGCAAAGAGGTCACAGGGATAATCAGAGCAATTCTCAGAGACACTGAGAACAAGCTCGACAATTCCCTCCTGGCACTTTCCCTGTAGGAGATACCGCAAGACGTTTCTGTAGATTGGGCACAGCGCTCTGCAGGGTGTTAGCAGAGACTTTCCCGGGACAGTGAAACCCTATGTCAGAGACACTGAGAAGAAGCCCCAATGTTCCCTCCAGGCACTTTCAGTGTGGGTGCCTTCTCCACGTGGTTCCTGGTTTCCCTGCAGCGCTGAAGAGAATGTTAGCAAAGAGGTAACCGGCACAGCGAAAACAGTACTCAAAGAGAGGGAGAGCAAGCTCTCTCTTGGCACTTTGGATGTGGGACATACAGCGAGATGTTTGCTGCTTTTGCGTTTGGCTGTTGGGAGATTTACAGCACAAAGATATCTAGTTGATTTGAAGCAGTTCCGAGAAAGTCTAAACATAATCGCCACTTCTCCCTCCTGGCACTTTCCATGTGGGAGATATAGCAGGATGTATATTGGTTTTGAGGACAACTCAATGGACAGTGTAGGGAGAAAAGTTCCTGGCTCCTTGAATGCCGTTCCTGGAGACACTGCGATCAATGAGGGAGATATGTCAAGATGTGTGTTGGTTTTGAGGACGGCTCTCTGGAGAGTCTTAGCAAAGAGGTCACAGGGATAATCAGAGCAATTCTCAGAGACACTGAGAACAAGCTCGACAATTCCCTCCTGGCACTTTCCCTGTAGGAGATACCGCAAGACGTTTCTGTAGATTGGGCACAGCGCTCTGCAGGGTGTTAGCAGAGACTTTCCCGGGACAGTGAAACCCTATGTCAGAGACACTGAGAAGAAGCCCCAATGTTCCCTCCAGGCACTTTCAGTGTGGGTGCCTTCTCCACGTGGTTCCTGGTTTCCCTGCAGCGCTGAAGAGAATGTTAGCAAAGAGGTAACCGGCACAGCGAAAACAGTACTCAAAGACAGGGAGAGCAAGCTCTCTCTTGGCACTTTGGATGTGGGACATACAGCGAGATGTTTGCTGCTTTTGCGTTTGGCTGTTGGGAGATTTACAGCACAAAGATATCTAGTTGATTTGAAGCAGTTCCGAGAAAGTCTAAACATAATCGCCACTTCTCCCTCCTGGCACTTTCCATGTGGGAGATATAGCAGGATGTATATTGGTTTTGAGGACAACTCAATGGACAGTGTAGGGAGAAAAGTTCCTGGCTCCTTGAATGCCGTTCCTGGAGACACTGCGATCAATGTGGGAGATATGTCAAGATGTGTGTTGGTTTTGAGGACGGCTCTCTGGAGAGTCTTAGCAAAGAGGTCACAGGGATAATCAGAGCAATTCTCAGAGACACTGAGAACAAGCTCGACAATTCCCTCCTGGCACTTTCCCTGTAGGAGATACCGCAAGACGTTTCTGTAGATTGGGCACAGCGCTCTGCAGGGTGTTAGCAGAGACTTTCCCGGGACAGTGAAACCCTATGTCAGAGACACTGAGAAGAAGCCCCAATGTTCCCTCCAGGCACTTTCAGTGTGGGTGCCTTCTCCACGTGGTTCCTGGTTTCCCTGCAGCGCTGAAGAGAATGTTAGCAAAGAGGTAACCGGCACAGCGAAAACAGTACTCAAAGACAGGGAGAGCAAGCTCTCTCTTGGCACTTTGGATGTGGGACATACAGCGAGATGTTTGCTGCTTTTGCGTTTGGCTGTTGGGAGATTTACAGCACAAAGATATCTAGTTGATTTGAAGCAGTTCCGAGAAAGTCTAAACATAATCGCCACTTCTCCCTCCTGGCACTTTCCATGTGGGAGATATAGCTGGATGTATATTGGTTTTGAGGACAACTCAATGGACAGTGTAGGGAGAAAAGTTCCTGGCTCCTTGAATGCCGTTCCTGGAGACACTGCGATCAATGAGGGAGATATGTCAAGATGTGTGTTTGTTTTGAGGACGGCTCTCTGGAGAGTCTTAGCAAAGAGGTCACAGGGATAATCAGAGCAATTCTCAGAGACACTGAGAACAAGATGGACAGTTCCCTCCTGGCACTTTCCCTGTAGGAGATACCGCAAGACGTTTCTGTAGATTGGGCACAGCGCTCTGCAGGGTGTTAGCAGAGACTTTCCCGGGACAGTGAAACCCTATGTCAGAGACACTGAGAAGAAGCCCCAATGTTCCCTCCAGGCACTTTCAGTGTGGGTGCCTTCTCCACGTGGTTCCTGGTTTCCCTGCAGCGCTGAAGAGAATGTTAGCAAAGAGGTAACCGGCACAGCGAAACAGTACTCAAAGACAGGGAGAGCAAGCTCTCTCTTGGCACTTTGGATGTGGGACATACAGCGAGATGTTTGCTGCTTTTGCGTTTGGCTGTTGGGAGATTTACAGCACAAAGATATCTAGTTGATTTGAAGCAGTTCCGAGAAAGTCTAAACATAATCGCCACTTCTCCCTCCTGGCACTTTCCATGTGGGAGATATAGCAGGATGTATATTGGTTTTGAGGACAACTCAATGGACAGTGTAGGGAGAAAAGTTCCTGGCTCCTTGAATGCCGTTCCTGGAGACACTGCGATCAATGTGGGAGATATGTCAAGATGTGTGTTGGTTTTTGAGGACGGCTCTCTGGAGAGTCTTAGCAAAGAGGTCACAGGGATAATCAGAGCAATTCTCAGAGACACTGAGAACAAGATGGACAGTTCCCTCCTGGCACTTTCCCTGTAGGAGATACCGCAAGACGTTTCTGTAGATTGGGCACAGCGCTCTGCAGGGTGTTAGCAGAGACTTTCCCGGGACAGTGAAACCCTATGTCAGAGACACTGAGAAGAAGCCCCAATGTTCCCTCCAGGCACTTTCAGTGTGGGTGCCTTCTCCACGTGGTTCCTGGTTTCCCTGCAGCGCTGAAGAGAATGTTAGCAAAGAGGTAACCGGCACAGCGAAAACAGTACTCAAAGAGAGGGAGAGCAAGCTCTCTCTTGGCACTTTGGATGTGGGACATACAGCGAGATGTTTGCTGCTTTTGCGTTTGGCTGTTGGGAGATTTACAGCACAAAGATATCTAGTTGATTTGAAGCAGTTCCGAGAAAGTCTAAACATAATCGCCACTTCTCCCTCCTGGCACTTTCCATGTGGGAGATATAGCAGGATGTATATTGGTTTTGAGGACAACTCAATGGACAGTGTAGGGAGAAAAGTTCCTGGCTCCTTGAATGCCGTTCCTAGAGACACTGCGATCAATGTGGGAGATATGTCAAGATGTGTGTTGGTTTTGAGGACGGCTCTCTGGAGAGTCTTAGCAAAGAGGTCACAGGGATAATCAGAGCAATTCTCAGAGACACTGAGAACAAGATGGACAGTTCCCTCCTGGCACTTTCCCTGTAGGAGATACCGCAAGACGTTTCTGTAGATTGGGCACAGCGCTCTGCAGGGTGTTAGCAGAGACTTTCCCGGGACAGTGAAACCCTATGTCAGAGACACTGAGAAGAAGCCCCAATGTTCCCTCCAGGCACTTTCAGTGTGGGTGCCTTCTCCACGTGGTTCCTGGTTTCCCTGCAGCGCTGAAGAGAATGTTAGCAAAGAGGTAACCGGGACAGTGAAAACAGTACTCAAAGACAGGGAGAGCAAGCTCTCTCTTGGCACTTTGGATGTGGGACATACAGCGAGATGTTTGCTGCTTTTGCGTTTGGCTGTTGGGAGATTTACAGCACAAAGATATCTAGTTGATTTGAAGCAGTTCCGAGAAAGTCTAAACATAATCGCCACTTCTCCCTCCTGGCACTTTCCATGTGGGAGATATAGCAGGATGTATATTGGTTTTGAGGACAACTCAATGGACAGTGTAGGGAGAAAAGTTCCTGGCTCCTTGAATGCCGTTCCTGGAGACACTGCGATCAATGTGGGAGATATGTCAAGATGTGTGTTGGTTTTGAGGACGGCTCTCTGGAGAGTCTTAGCAAAGAGGTCACAGGGATAATCAGAGCAATTCTCAGAGACACTGAGAACAAGATGGACAGTTCCCTCCTGGCACTTTCCCTGTAGGAGATACCGCAAGACGTTTCTGTAGATTGGGCACAGCGCTCTGCAGGGTGTTAGCAGAGACTTTCCCGGGACAGTGAAACCCTATGTCAGAGACACTGAGAAGAAGCCCCAATGTTCCCTCCAGGCACTTTCAGTGTGGGTGCCTTCTCCACGTGGTTCCTGGTTTCCCTGCAGCGCTGAAGAGAATGTTAGCAAAGAGGTAACCGGCACAGCGAAAACAGTACTCAAAGACAGGGAGAGCAAGCTCTCTCTTGGCACTTTGGATGTGGGACATACAGCGAGATGTTTGCTGCTTTTGCGTTTGGCTGTTGGGAGATTTACAGCACAAAGATATCTAGTTGATTTGAAGCAGTTCCGAGAAAGTCTAAACATAATCGCCACTTCTCCCTCCTGGCACTTTCCATGTGGGAGATATAGCAGGATGTATATTGGTTTTGAGGACAACTCAATGGACAGTGTAGGGAGAAAAGTTCCTGGCTCCTTGAATGCCGTTCCTGGAGACACTGCGATCAATGTGGGAGATATGTCAAGATGTGTGTTGGTTTTGAGGACGGCTCTCTGGAGAGTCTTAGCAAAGAGGTCACAGGGATAATCAGAGCAATTCTCAGAGACACTGAGAACAAGATGGACAGTTCCCTCCTGGCACTTTCCCTGTAGGAGATACCGCAAGACGTTTCTGTAGATTGGGCACAGCGCTCTGCAGGGTGTTAGCAGAGACTTTCCCGGGACAGTGAAACCCTATGTCAGAGACACTGAGAAGAAGCCCCAATGTTCCCTCCAGGCACTTTCAGTGTGGGTGCCTTCTCCACGTGGTTCCTGGTTTCCCTGCAGCGCTGAAGAGAATGTTAGCAAAGAGGTAACCGGGACAGTGAAAACAGTACTCAAAGACAGGGAGAGCAAGCTCTCTCTTGGCACTTTGGATGTGGGACATACAGCGAGATGTTTGCTGCTTTTGCGTTTGGCTGTTGGGAGATTTACAGCACAAAGATATCTAGTTGATTTGAAGCAGTTCCGAGAAAGTCTAAACATAATCGCCACTTCTCCCTCCTGGCACTTTCCATGTGGGAGATATAGCAGGATGTATATTGGTTTTGAGGACAACTCAATGGACAGTGTAGGGAGAAAAGTTCCTGGCTCCTTGAATGCCGTTCCTGGAGACACTGCGATCAATGTGGGAGATATGTCAAGATGTGTGTTGGTTTTGAGGACGGCTCTCTGGAGAGTCTTAGCAAAGAGGTCACAGGGATAATCAGAGCAATTCTCAGAGACACTGAGAACAAGATGGACAGTTCCCTCCTGGCACTTTCCCTGTAGGAGATACCGCAAGACGTTTCTGTAGATTGGGCACAGCGCTCTGCAGGGTGTTAGCAGAGACTTTCCCGGGACAGTGAAACCCTATGTCAGAGACACTGAGAAGAAGCCCCAATGTTCCCTCCAGGCACTTTCAGTGTGGGTGCCTTCTCCACGTGGTTCCTGGTTTCCCTGCAGCGCTGAAGAGAATGTTAGCAAAGAGGTAACCGGCACAGCGAAAACAGTACTCAAAGAGAGGGAGAGCAAGCTCTCTCTTGGCACTTTGGATGTGGGACATACAGCGAGATGTTTGCTGCTTTTGCGTTTGGCTGTTGGGAGATTTACAGCACAAAGATATCTAGTTGATTTGAAGCAGTTCCGAGAAAGTCTAAACATAATCGCCACTTCTCCCTCCTGGCACTTTCCATGTGGGAGATATAGCTGGATGTATATTGGTTTTGAGGACAACTCAATGGACAGTGTAGGGAGAAAAGTTCCTGGCTCCTTGAATGCCGTTCCTGGAGACACTGCGATCAATGAGGGAGATATGTCAAGATGTGTGTTGGTTTTGAGGACGGCTCTCTGGAGAGTCTTAGCAAAGAGGTCACAGGGATAATCAGAGCAATTCTCAGAGACACTGAGAACAAGATGGACAGTTCCCTCCTGGCACTTTCCCTGTAGGAGATACCGCAAGACGTTTCTGTAGATTGGGCACAGCGCTCTGCAGGGTGTTAGCAGAGACTTTCCCGGGACAGTGAAACCCTATGTCAGAGACACTGAGAAGAAGCCCCAATGTTCCCTCCAGGCACTTTCAGTGTGGGTGCCTTCTCCACGTGGTTCCTGGTTTCCCTGCAGCGCTGAAGAGAATGTTAGCAAAGAGGTAACCGGCACAGCGAAAACAGTACTCAAAGACAGGGAGAGCAAGCTCTCTCTTGGCACTTTGGATGTGGGACATACAGCGAGATGTTTGCTGCTTTTGCGTTTGGCTGTTGGGAGATTTACAGCACAAAGATATCTAGTTGATTTGAAGCAGTTCCGAGAAAGTCTAAACATAATCGCCACTTCTCCCTCCTGGCACTTTCCATGTGGGAGATATAGCAGGATGTATATTGGTTTTGAGGACAACTCAATGGACAGTGTAGGGAGAAAAGTTCCTGGCTCCTTGAATGCCGTTCCTGGAGACACTGCGATCAATGAGGGAGATATGTCAAGATGTGTGTTGGTTTTGAGGACGGCTCTCTGGAGAGTCTTAGCAAAGAGGTCACAGGGATAATCAGAGCAATTCTCAGAGACACTGAGAACAAGATGGACAGTTCCCTCCTGGCACTTTCCCTGTAGGAGATACCGCAAGACGTTTCTGTAGATTGGGCACAGCGCTCTGCAGGGTGTTAGCAGAGACTTTCCCGGGACAGTGAAACCCTATGTCAGAGACACTGAGAAGAAGCCCCAATGTTCCCTCCAGGCACTTTCAGTGTGGGTGCCTTCTCCACGTGGTTCCTGGTTTCCCTGCAGCGCTGAAGAGAATGTTAGCAAAGAGGTAACCGGCACAGCGAAAACAGTACTCAAAGACAGGGAGAGCAAGCTCTCTCTTGGCACTTTGGATGTGGGACATACAGCGAGATGTTTGCTGCTTTTGCGTTTGGCTGTTGGGAGATTTACAGCACAAAGATATCTAGTTGATTTGAAGCAGTTCCGAGAAAGTCTAAACATAATCGCCACTTCTCCCTCCTGGCACTTTCCATGTGGGAGATATAGCAGGATGTATATTGGTTTTGAGGACAACTCAATGGACAGTGTAGGGAGAAAAGTTCCTGGCTCCTTGAATGCCGTTCCTGGAGACACTGCGATCAATGTGGGAGATATGTCAAGATGTGTGTTTGTTTTGAGGACGGCTCTCTGGAGAGTCTTAGCAAAGAGGTCACAGGGATAATCAGAGCAATTCTCAGAGACACTGAGAACAAGATGGACAGTTCCCTCCTGGCACTTTCCCTGTAGGAGATACCGCAAGACGTTTCTGTAGATTGGGCACAGCGCTCTGCAGGGTGTTAGCAGAGACTTTCCCGGGACAGTGAAACCCTATGTCAGAGACACTGAGAAGAAGCCCCAATGTTCCCTCCAGGCACTTTCAGTGTGGGTGCCTTCTCCACGTGGTTCCTGGTTTCCCTGCAGCGCTGAAGAGAATGTTAGCAAAGAGGTAACCGGCACAGCGAAAACAGTACTCAAAGACAGGGAGAGCAAGCTCTCTCTTGGCACTTTGGATGTGGGACATACAGCGAGATGTTTGCTGCTTTTGCGTTTGGCTGTTGGGAGATTTACAGCACAAAGATATCTAGTTGATTTGAAGCAGTTCCGAGAAAGTCTAAACATAATCGCCACTTCTCCCTCCTGGCACTTTCCATGTGGGAGATATAGCAGGATGTATATTGGTTTTGAGGACAACTCAATGGACAGTGTAGGGAGAAAAGTTCCTGGCTCCTTGAATGCCATTCCTGGAGACACTGCGATCAATGAGGGAGATATGTCAAGATGTGTGTTGGTTTTGAGGACGGCTCTCCGGAGAGTCTTAGCAAAGAGGTCACAGGGATAATCAGAGCAATTCTCAGAGACACTGAGAACAAGCTCGACAATTCCCTCCTGGCACTTTCCCTGTAGGAGATACCGCAAGACGTTTCTGTAGATTGGGCACAGCGCTCTGCAGGGTGTTAGCAGAGACTTTCCCGGGACAGTGAAACCCTATGTCAGAGACACTGAGAAGAAGCCCCAATGTTCCCTCCAGGCACTTTCAGTGTGGGTGCCTTCTCCACGTGGTTCCTGGTTTCCCTGCAGCGCTGAAGAGAATGTTAGCAAAGAGGTAACCGGCACAGCGAAAACAGTACTCAAAGACAGGGAGAGCAAGCTCTCTCTTGGCACTTTGGATGTGGGACATACAGCGAGATGTTTGCTGCTTTTGCGTTTGGCTGTTGGGAGATTTACAGCACAAAGATATCTAGTTGATTTGAAGCAGTTCCGAGGAAGTCTAAACATAATCGCCACTTCTCCCTCCTGGCACTTTCCATGTGGGAGATATAGCAGGATGTATATTGGTTTTGAGGACAACTCAATGGACAGTGTAGGGAGAAAAGTTCCTGGCTCCTTGAATGCCGTTCCTGGAGACACTGCGATCAATGAGGGAGATATGTCAAGATGTGTGTTGGTTTTGAGGACGGCTCTCTGGAGAGTCTTAGCAAAGAGGTCACAGGGATAATCAGAGCAATTCTCAGAGACACTGAGAACAAGATGGACAGTTCCCTCCTGGCACTTTCCCTGTAGGAGATACCGCAAGACGTTTCTGTAGATTGGGCACAGCGCTCTGCAGGGTGTTAGCAGAGACTTTCCCGGGACAGTGAAACCCTATGTCAGAGACACTGAGAAGAAGCCCCAATGTTCCCTCCAGGCACTTTCAGTGTGGGTGCCTTCTCCACGTGGTTCCTGGTTTCCCTGCAGCGCTGAAGAGAATGTTAGCAAAGAGGTAACCGGCACAGCGAAAACAGTACTCAAAGACAGGGAGAGCAAGCTCTCTCTTGGCACTTTGGATGTGGGACATACAGCGAGATGTTTGCTGCTTTTGCGTTTGGCTGTTGGGAGATTTACAGCACAAAGATATCTAGTTGATTTGAAGCAGTTCCGAGAAAGTCTAAACATAATCGCCACTTCTCCCTCCTGGCACTTTCCATGTGGGAGATATAGCAGGATGTATATTGGTTTTGAGGACAACTCAATGGACAGTGTAGGGAGAAAAGTTCCTGGCTCCTTGAATGCCGTTCCTGGAGACACTGCGATCAATGAGGGAGATATGTCAAGATGTGTGTTGGTTTTGAGGACGGCTCTCTGGAGAGTCTTAGCAAAGAGGTCACAGGGATAATCAGAGCAATTCTCAGAGACACTGAGAACAAGATGGACAGTTCCCTCCTGGCACTTTCCCTGTAGGAGATACCGCAAGACGTTTCTGTAGATTGGGCACAGCGCTCTGCAGGGTGTTAGCAGAGACTTTCCCGGGACAGTGAAACCCTATGTCAGAGACACTGAGAAGAAGCCCCAATGTTCCCTCCAGGCACTTTCAGTGTGGGTGCCTTCTCCACGTGGTTCCTGGTTTCCCTGCAGCGCTGAAGAGAATGTTAGCAAAGAGGTAACCGGCACAGCGAAAACAGTACTCAAAGAGAGGGAGAGCAAGCTCTCTCTTGGCACTTTGGATGTGGGACATACAGCGAGATGTTTGCTGCTTTTGCGTTTGGCTGTTGGGAGATTTACAGCACAAAGATATCTAGTTGATTTGAAGCAGTTCCGAGAAAGTCTAAACATAATCGCCACTTCTCCCTCCTGGCACTTTCCATGTGGGAGATATAGCAGGATGTATATTGGTTTTGAGGACAACTCAATGGACAGTGTAGGGAGAAAAGTTCCTGGCTCCTTGAATGCCGTTCCTGGAGACACTGCGATCAATGAGGGAGATATGTCAAGATGTGTGTTGGTTTTGAGGACGGCTCTCTGGAGAGTCTTAGCAAAGAGGTCACAGGGATAATCAGAGCAATTCTCAGAGACACTGAGAACAAGATGGACAGTTCCCTCCTGGCACTTTCCCTGTAGGAGATACCGCAAGACGTTTCTGTAGATTGGGCACAGCGCTCTGCAGGGTGTTAGCAGAGACTTTCCCGGGACAGTGAAACCCTATGTCAGAGACACTGAGAAGAAGCCCCAATGTTCCCTCCAGGCACTTTCAGTGTGGGTGCCTTCTCCACGTGGTTCCTGGTTTCCCTGCAGCGCTGAAGAGAATGTTAGCAAAGAGGTAACCGGGACAGTGAAAACAGTACTCAAAGACAGGGAGAGCAAGCTCTCTCTTGGCACTTTGGATGTGGGACATACAGCGAGATGTTTGCTGCTTTTGCGTTTGGCTGTTGGGAGATTTACAGCACAAAGATATCTAGTTGATTTGAAGCAGTTCCGAGAAAGTCTAAACATAATCGCCACTTCTCCCTCCTGGCACTTTCCATGTGGGAGATATAGCAGGATGTATATTGGTTTTGAGGACAACTCAATGGACAGTGTAGGGAGAAAAGTTCCTGGCTCCTTGAATGCCGTTCCTGGAGACACTGCGATCAATGAGGGAGATATGTCAAGATGTGTGTTGGTTTTGAGGACGGCTCTCTGGAGAGTCTTAGCAAAGAGGTCACAGGGATAATCAGAGCAATTCTCAGAGACACTGAGAACAAGATGGACAGTTCCCTCCTGGCACTTTCCCTGTAGGAGATACCGCAAGACGTTTCTGTAGATTGGGCACAGCGCTCTGCAGGGTGTTAGCAGAGACTTTCCCGGGACAGTGAAACCCGATGTCAGAGACACTGAGAAGAAGCCCCAATGTTCCCTCCAGGCACTTTCAGTGTGGGTGCCTTCTCCACGTGGTTCCTGGTTTCCCTGCAGCGCTGAAGAGAATGTTAGCAAAGAGGTAACCGGGACAGTGAAAACAGTACTCAAAGACAGGGAGAGCAAGCTCTCTCTTGGCACTTTGGATGTGGGACATACAGCGAGATGTTTGCTGCTTTTGCGTTTGGCTGTTGGGAGATTTACAGCACAAAGATATCTAGTTGATTTGAAGCAGTTCCGAGAAAGTCTAAACATAATCGCCACTTCTCCCTCCTGGCACTTTCCATGTGGGAGATATAGCAGGATGTATATTGGTTTTGAGGACAACTCAATGGACAGTGTAGGGAGAAAAGTTCCTGGCTCCTTGAATGCCGTTCCTGGAGACACTGCGATCAATGAGGGAGATATGTCAAGATGTGTGTTGGTTTTGAGGACGGCTCTCTGGAGAGTCTTAGCAAAGAGGTCACAGGGATAATCAGAGCAATTCTCAGAGACACTGAGAACAAGATGGACAGTTCCCTCCTGGCACTTTCCCTGTAGGAGATACCGCAAGACGTTTCTGTAGATTGGGCACAGCGCTCTGCAGGGTGTTAGCAGAGACTTTCCCGGGACAGTGAAACCCGATGTCAGAGACACTGAGAAGAAGCCCCAATGTTCCCTCCAGGCACTTTCAGTGTGGGTGCCTTCTCCACGTGGTTCCTGGTTTCCCTGCAGCGCTGAAGAGAATGTTAGCAAAGAGGTAACCGGCACAGCGAAAACAGTACTCAAAGACAGGGAGAGCAAGCTCTCTCTTGGCACTTTGGATGTGGGACATACAGCGAGATGTTTGCTGCTTTTGCGTTTGGCTGTTGGGAGATTTACAGCACAAAGATATCTAGTTGATTTGAAGCAGTTCCGAGAAAGTCTAAACATAATCGCCACTTCTCCCTCCTGGCACTTTCCATGTGGGAGATATAGCAGGATGTATATTGGTTTTGAGGACAACTCAATGGACAGTGTAGGGAGAAAAGTTCCTGGCTCCTTGAATGCCGTTCCTGGAGACACTGCGATCAATGTGGGAGATATGTCAAGATGTGTGTTGGTTTTGAGGACGGCTCTCTGGAGAGTCTTAGCAAAGAGGTCACAGGGATAATCAGAGCAATTCTCAGAGACACTGAGAACAAGCTCGACAATTCCCTCCTGGCACTTTCCCTGTAGGAGATACCGCAAGACGTTTCTGTAGATTGGGCACAGCGCTCTGCAGGGTGTTAGCAGAGACTTTCCCGGGACAGTGAAACCCTATGTCAGAGACACTGAGAAGAAGCCCCAATGTTCCCTCCAGGCACTTTCAGTGTGGGTGCCTTCTCCACGTGGTTCCTGGTTTCCCTGCAGCGCTGAAGAGAATGTTAGCAAAGAGGTAACCGGCACAGCGAAAACAGTACTCAAAGACAGGGAGAGCAAGCTCTCTCTTGGCACTTTGGATGTGGGACATACAGCGAGATGTTTGCTGCTTTTGCGTTTGGCTGTTGGGAGATTTACAGCACAAAGATATCTAGTTGATTTGAAGCAGTTCCGAGAAAGTCTAAACATAATCGCCACTTCTCCCTCCTGGCACTTTCCATGTGGGAGATATAGCAGGATGTATATTGGTTTTGAGGACAACTCAATGGACAGTGTAGGGAGAAAAGTTCCTGGCTCCTTGAATGCCGTTCCTGGAGACACTGCGATCAATGTGGGAGATATGTCAAGATGTGTGTTGGTTTTGAGGACGGCTCTCTGGAGAGTCTTAGCAAAGAGGTCACAGGGATAATCAGAGCAATTCTCAGAGACACTGAGAACAAGATGGACAGTTCCCTCCTGGCACTTTCCCTGTAGGAGATACCGCAAGACGTTTCTGTAGATTGGGCACAGCGCTCTGCAGGGTGTTAGCAGAGACTTTCCCGGGACAGTGAAACCCTATGTCAGAGACACTGAGAAGAAGCCCCAATGTTCCCTCCAGGCACTTTCAGTGTGGGTGCCTTCTCCACGTGGTTCCTGGTTTCCCTGCAGCGCTGAAGAGAATGTTAGCAAAGAGGTAACCGGCACAGCGAAAACAGTACTCAAAGACAGGGAGAGCAAGCTCTCTCTTGGCACTTTGGATGTGGGACATACAGCGAGATGTTTGCTGCTTTTGCGTTTGGCTGTTGGGAGATTTACAGCACAAAGATATCTAGTTGATTTGAAGCAGTTCCGAGAAAGTCTAAACATAATCGCCACTTCTCCCTCCTGGCACTTTCCATGTGGGAGATATAGCAGGATGTATATTGGTTTTGAGGACAACTCAATGGACAGTGTAGGGAGAAAAGTTCCTGGCTCCTTGAATGCCGTTCCTGGAGACACTGCGATCAATGAGGGAGATATGTCAAGATGTGTGTTGGTTTTGAGGACGGCTCTCTGGAGAGTCTTAGCAAAGAGGTCACAGGGATAATCAGAGCAATTCTCAGAGACACTGAGAACAAGATGGACAGTTCCCTCCTGGCACTTTCCCTGTAGGAGATACCGCAAGACGTTTCTGTAGATTGGGCACAGCGCTCTGCAGGGTGTTAGCAGAGACTTTCCCGGGACAGTGAAACCCTATGTCAGAGACACTGAGAAGAAGCCCCAATGTTCCCTCCAGGCACTTTCAGTGTGGGTGCCTTCTCCACGTGGTTCCTGGTTTCCCTGCAGCGCTGAAGAGAATGTTAGCAAAGAGGTAACCGGCACAGCGAAAACAGTACTCAAAGACAGGGAGAGCAAGCTCTCTCTTGGCACTTTGGATGTGGGACATACAGCGAGATGTTTGCTGCTTTTGCGTTTGGCTGTTGGGAGATTTACAGCACAAAGATATCTAGTTGATTTGAAGCAGTTCCGAGAAAGTCTAAACATAATCGCCACTTCTCCCTCCTGGCACTTTCCATGTGGGAGATATAGCAGGATGTATATTGGTTTTGAGGACAACTCAATGGACAGTGTAGGGAGAAAAGTTCCTGGCTCCTTGAATGCCGTTCCTGGAGACACTGCGATCAATGTGGGAGATATGTCAAGATGTGTGTTGGTTTTGAGGACGGCTCTCTGGAGAGTCTTAGCAAAGAGGTCACAGGGATAATCAGAGCAATTCTCAGAGACACTGAGAACAAGATGGACAGTTCCCTCCTGGCACTTTCCCTGTAGGAGATACCGCAAGACGTTTCTGTAGATTGGGCACAGCGCTCTGCAGGGTGTTAGCAGAGACTTTCCCGGGACAGTGAAACCCTATGTCAGAGACACTGAGAAGAAGCCCCAATGTTCCCTCCAGGCACTTTCAGTGTGGGTGCCTTCTCCACGTGGTTCCTGGTTTCCCTGCAGCGCTGAAGAGAATGTTAGCAAAGAGGTAACCGGCACAGCGAAAACAGTACTCAAAGACAGGGAGAGCAAGCTCTCTCTTGGCACTTTGGATGTGGGACATACAGCGAGATGTTTGCTGCTTTTGCGTTGGCTGTTGGGAGATTTACAGCACAAAGATATCTAGTTGATTTGAAGCAGTTCCGAGAAAGTCTAAACATAATCGCCACTTCTCCCTCCTGGCACTTTCCATGTGGGAGATATAGCAGGATGTATATTGGTTTTGAGGACAACTCAATGGACAGTGTAGGGAGAAAAGTTCCTGGCTCCTTGAATGCCGTTCCTGGAGACACTGCGATCAATGTGGGAGATATGTCAAGATGTGTGTTGGTTTTGAGGACGGCTCTCTGGAGAGTCTTAGCAAAGAGGTCACAGGGATAATCAGAGCAATTCTCAGAGACACTGAGAACAAGATGGACAGTTCCCTCCTGGCACTTTCCCTGTAGGAGATACCGCAAGACGTTTCTGTAGATTGGGCACAGCGCTCTGCAGGGTGTTAGCAGAGACTTTCCCGGGACAGTGAAACCCTATGTCAGAGACACTGAGAAGAAGCCCCAATGTTCCCTCCAGGCACTTTCAGTGTGGGTGCCTTCTCCACGTGGTTCCTGGTTTCCCTGCAGCGCTGAAGAGAATGTTAGCAAAGAGGTAACCGGCACAGCGAAAACAGTACTCAAAGAGAGGGAGAGCAAGCTCTCTCTTGGCACTTTGGATGTGGGACATACAGCGAGATGTTTGCTGCTTTTGCGTTTGGCTGTTGGGAGATTTACAGCACAAAGATATCTAGTTGATTTGAAGCAGTTCCGAGAAAGTCTAAACATAATCGCCACTTCTCCCTCCTGGCACTTTCCATGTGGGAGATATAGCAGGATGTATATTGGTTTTGAGGACAACTCAATGGACAGTGTAGGGAGAAAAGTTCCTGGCTCCTTGAATGCCGTTCCTGGAGACACTGCGATCAATGAGGGAGATATGTCAAGATGTGTGTTGGTTTTGAGGACGGCTCTCTGGAGAGTCTTAGCAAAGAGGTCACAGGGATAATCAGAGCAATTCTCAGAGACACTGAGAACAAGATGGACAGTTCCCTCCTGGCACTTTCCCTGTAGGAGATACCGCAAGACGTTTCTGTAGATTGGGCACAGCGCTCTGCAGGGTGTTAGCAGAGACTTTCCCGGGACAGTGAAACCCTATGTCAGAGACACTGAGAAGAAGCCCCAATGTTCCCTCCAGGCACTTTCAGTGTGGGTGCCTTCTCCACGTGGTTCCTGGTTTCCCTGCAGCGCTGAAGAGAATGTTAGCAAAGAGGTAACCGGGACAGTGAAAACAGTACTCAAAGACAGGGAGAGCAAGCTCTCTCTTGGCACTTTGGATGTGGGACATACAGCGAGATGTTTGCTGCTTTTGCGTTTGGCTGTTGGGAGATTTACAGCACAAAGATATCTAGTTGATTTGAAGCAGTTCCGAGAAAGTCTAAACATAATCGCCACTTCTCCCTCCTGGCACTTTCCATGTGGGAGATATAGCAGGATGTATATTGGTTTTGAGGACAACTCAATGGACAGTGTAGGGAGAAAAGTTCCTGGCTCCTTGAATGCCGTTCCTGGAGACACTGCGATCATGTGGGAGATATGTCAAGATGTGTGTTTGTTTTGAGGACGGCTCTCTGGAGAGTCTTAGCAAAGAGGTCACAGGGATAATCAGAGCAATTCTCAGAGACACTGAGAACAAGATGGACAGTTCCCTCCTGGCACTTTCCCTGTAGGAGATACCGCAAGACGTTTCTGTAGATTGGGCACAGCGCTCTGCAGGGTGTTAGCAGAGACTTTCCCGGGACAGTGAAACCCTATGTCAGAGACACTGAGAAGAAGCCCCAATGTTCCCTCCAGGCACTTTCAGTGTGGGTGCCTTCTCCACGTGGTTCCTGGTTTCCCTGCAGCGCTGAAGAGAATGTTAGCAAAGAGGTAACCGGCACAGCGAAAACAGTACTCAAAGACAGGGAGAGCAAGCTCTCTCTTGGCACTTTGGATGTGGGACATACAGCGAGATGTTTGCTGCTTTTGCGTTTGGCTGTTGGGAGATTTACAGCACAAAGATATCTAGTTGATTTGAAGCAGTTCCGAGAAAGTCTAAACATAATCGCCACTTCTCCCTCCTGGCACTTTCCATGTGGGAGATATAGCAGGATGTATATTGGTTTTGAGGACAACTCAATGGACAGTGTAGGGAGAAAAGTTCCTGGCTCCTTGAATGCCGTTCCTGGAGACACTGCGATCAATGTGGGAGATATGTCAAGATGTGTGTTGGTTTTGAGGACGGCTCTCTGGAGAGTCTTAGCAAAGAGGTCACAGGGATAATCAGAGCAATTCTCAGAGACACTGAGAACAAGATGGACAGTTCCCTCCTGGCACTTTCCCTGTAGGAGATACCGCAAGACGTTTCTGTAGATTGGGCACAGCGCTCTGCAGGGTGTTAGCAGAGACTTTCCCGGGACAGTGAAACCCTATGTCAGAGACACTGAGAAGAAGCCCCAATGTTCCCTCCAGGCACTTTCAGTGTGGGTGCCTTCTCCACGTGGTTCCTGGTTTCCCTGCAGCGCTGAAGAGAATGTTAGCAAAGAGGTAACCGGCACAGCGAAAACAGTACTCAAAGACAGGGAGAGCAAGCTCTCTCTTGGCACTTTGGATGTGGGACATACAGCGAGATGTTTGCTGCTTTTGCGTTTGGCTGTTGGGAGATTTACAGCACAAAGATATCTAGTTGATTTGAAGCAGTTCCGAGAAAGTCTAAACATAATCGCCACTTCTCCCTCCTGGCACTTTCCATGTGGGAGATATAGCAGGATGTATATTGGTTTTGAGGACAACTCAATGGACAGTGTAGGGAGAAAAGTTCCTGGCTCCTTGAATGCCGTTCCTGGAGACACTGCGATCAATGTGGGAGATATGTCAAGATGTGTGTTTGTTTTGAGGACGGCTCTCTGGAGAGTCTTAGCAAAGAGGTCACAGGGATAATCAGAGCAATTCTCAGAGACACTGAGAACAAGCTCGACAATTCCCTCCTGGCACTTTCCCTGTAGGAGATACCGCAAGACGTTTCTGTAGATTGGGCACAGCGCTCTGCAGGGTGTTAGCAGAGACTTTCCCGGGACAGTGAAACCCTATGTCAGAGACACTGAGAAGAAGCCCCAATGTTCCCTCCAGGCACTTTCAGTGTGGGTGCCTTCTCCACGTGGTTCCTGGTTTCCCTGCAGCGCTGAAGAGAATGTTAGCAAAGAGGTAACCGGCACAGCGAAAACAGTACTCAAAGACAGGGAGAGCAAGCTCTCTCTTGGCACTTTGGATGTGGGACATACAGCGAGATGTTTGCTGCTTTTGCGTTTGGCTGTTGGGAGATTTACAGCACAAAGATATCTAGTTGATTTGAAGCAGTTCCGAGAAAGTCTAAACATAATCGCCACTTCTCCCTCCTGGCACTTTCCATGTGGGAGATATAGCAGGATGTATATTGGTTTTGAGGACAACTCAATGGACAGTGTAGGGAGAAAAGTTCCTGGCTCCTTGAATGCCGTTCCTGGAGACACTGCGATCAATGAGGGAGATATGTCAAGATGTGTGTTGGTTTTGAGGACGGCTCTCTGGAGAGTCTTAGCAAAGAGGTCACAGGGATAATCAGAGCAATTCTCAGAGACACTGAGAACAAGATGGACAGTTCCCTCCTGGCACTTTCCCTGTAGGAGATACCGCAAGACGTTTCTGTAGATTGGGCACAGCGCTCTGCAGGGTGTTAGCAGAGACTTTCCCGGGACAGTGAAACCCGATGTCAGAGACACTGAGAAGAAGCCCCAATGTTCCCTCCAGGCACTTTCAGTGTGGGTGCCTTCTCCACGTGGTTCCTGGTTTCCCTGCAGCGCTGAAGAGAATGTTAGCAAAGAGGTAACCGGCACAGCGAAAACAGTACTCAAAGACAGGGAGAGCAAGCTCTCTCTTGGCACTTTGGATGTGGGACATACAGCGAGATGTTTGCTGCTTTTGCGTTTGGCTGTTGGGAGATTTACAGCACAAAGATATCTAGTTGATTTGAAGCAGTTCCGAGAAAGTCTAAACATAATCGCCACTTCTCCCTCCTGGCACTTTCCATGTGGGAGATATAGCAGGATGTATATTGGTTTTGAGGACAACTCAATGGACAGTGTAGGGAGAAAAGTTCCTGGCTCCTTGAATGCCGTTCCTGGAGACACTGCGATCAATGTGGGAGATATGTCAAGATGTGTGTTGGTTTTGAGGACGGCTCTCTGGAGAGTCTTAGCAAAGAGGTCACAGGGATAATCAGAGCAATTCTCAGAGACACTGAGAACAAGCTCGACAATTCCCTCCTGGCACTTTCCCTGTAGGAGATACCGCAAGACGTTTCTGTAGATTGGGCACAGCGCTCTGCAGGGTGTTAGCAGAGACTTTCCCGGGACAGTGAAACCCTATGTCAGAGACACTGAGAAGAAGCCCCAATGTTCCCTCCAGGCACTTTCAGTGTGGGTGCCTTCTCCACGTGGTTCCTGGTTTCCCTGCAGCGCTGAAGAGAATGTTAGCAAAGAGGTAACCGGCACAGCGAAAACAGTACTCAAAGACAGGGAGAGCAAGCTCTCTCTTGGCACTTTGGATGTGGGACATACAGCGAGATGTTTGCTGCTTTTGCGTTTGGCTGTTGGGAGATTTACAGCACAAAGATATCTAGTTGATTTGAAGCAGTTCCGAGAAAGTCTAAACATAATCGCCACTTCTCCCTCCTGGCACTTTCCATGTGGGAGATATAGCAGGATGTATATTGGTTTTGAGGACAACTCAATGGACAGTGTAGGGAGAAAAGTTCCTGGCTCCTTGAATGCCGTTCCTGGAGACACTGCGATCAATGTGGGAGATATGTCAAGATGTGTGTTGGTTTTGAGGACGGCTCTCTGGAGAGTCTTAGCAAAGAGGTCACAGGGATAATCAGAGCAATTCTCAGAGACACTGAGAACAAGATGGACAGTTCCCTCCTGGCACTTTCCCTGTAGGAGATACCGCAAGACGTTTCTGTAGATTGGGCACAGCGCTCTGCAGGGTGTTAGCAGAGACTTTCCCGGGACAGTGAAACCCTATGTCAGAGACACTGAGAAGAAGCCCCAATGTTCCCTCCAGGCACTTTCAGTGTGGGTGCCTTCTCCACGTGGTTCCTGGTTTCCCTGCAGCGCTGAAGAGAATGTTAGCAAAGAGGTAACCGGCACAGCGAAAACAGTAACTCAAAGACAGGGAGAGCAAGCTCTCTCTTGGCACTTTGGATGTGGGACATACAGCGAGATGTTTGCTGCTTTTGCGTTTGGCTGTTGGGAGATTTACAGCACAAAGATATCTAGTTGATTTGAAGCAGTTCCGAGAAAGTCTAAACATAATCGCCACTTCTCCCTCCTGGCACTTTCCATGTGGGAGATATAGCAGGATGTATATTGGTTTTGAGGACAACTCAATGGACAGTGTAGGGAGAAAAGTTCCTGGCTCCTTGAATGCCGTTCCTGGAGACACTGCGATCAATGAGGGAGATATGTCAAGATGTGTGTTGGTTTTGAGACGGCTCTCTGGAGAGTCTTAGCAAAGAGGTCACAGGGATAATCAGAGCAATTCTCAGAGACACTGAGAACAAGATGGACAGTTCCCTCCTGGCACTTTCCCTGTAGGAGATACCGCAAGACGTTTCTGTAGATTGGGCACAGCGCTCTGCAGGGTGTTAGCAGAGACTTTCCCGGGACAGTGAAACCCTATGTCAGAGACACTGAGAAGAAGCCCCAATGTTCCCTCCAGGCACTTTCAGTGTGGGTGCCTTCTCCACGTGGTTCCTGGTTTCCCTGCAGCGCTGAAGAGAATGTTAGCAAAGAGGTAACCGGCACAGCGAAAACAGTACTCAAAGACAGGGAGAGCAAGCTCTCTCTTGGCACTTTGGATGTGGGACATACAGCGAGATGTTTGCTGCTTTTGCGTTTGGCTGTTGGGAGATTTACAGCACAAAGATATCTAGTTGATTTGAAGCAGTTCCGAGAAAGTCTAAACATAATCGCCACTTCTCCCTCCTGGCACTTTCCATGTGGGAGATATAGCAGGATGTATATTGGTTTTGAGGACAACTCAATGGACAGTGTAGGGAGAAAAGTTCCTGGCTCCTTGAATGCCGTTCCTGGAGACACTGCGATCAATGTGGGAGATATGTCAAGATGTGTGTTGGTTTTGAGGACGGCTCTCTGGAGAGTCTTAGCAAAGAGGTCACAGGGATAATCAGAGCAATTCTCAGAGACACTGAGAACAAGATGGACAGTTCCCTCCTGGCACTTTCCCTGTAGGAGATACCGCAAGACGTTTCTGTAGATTGGGCACAGCGCTCTGCAGGGTGTTAGCAGAGACTTTCCCGGGACAGTGAAACCCTATGTCAGAGACACTGAGAAGAAGCCCCAATGTTCCCTCCAGGCACTTTCAGTGTGGGTGCCTTCTCCACGTGGTTCCTGGTTTCCCTGCAGCGCTGAAGAGAATGTTAGCAAAGAGGTAACCGGCACAGCGAAAACAGTACTCAAAGACAGGGAGAGCAAGCTCTCTCTTGGCACTTTGGATGTGGGACATACAGCGAGATGTTTGCTGCTTTTGCGTTTGGCTGTTGGGAGATTTACAGCACAAAGATATCTAGTTGATTTGAAGCAGTTCCGAGAAAGTCTAAACATAATCGCCACTTCTCCCTCCTGGCACTTTCCATGTGGGAGATATAGCAGGATGTATATTGGTTTTGAGGACAACTCAATGGACAGTGTAGGGAGAAAAGTTCCTGGCTCCTTGAATGCCGTTCCTGGAGACACTGCGATCAATGTGGGAGATATGTCAAGATGTGTGTTGGTTTTGAGGACGGCTCTCTGGAGAGTCTTAGCAAAGAGGTCACAGGGATAATCAGAGCAATTCTCAGAGACACTGAGAACAAGATGGACAGTTCCCTCCTGGCACTTTCCCTGTAGGAGATACCGCAAGACGTTTCTGTAGATTGGGCACAGCGCTCTGCAGGGTGTTAGCAGAGACTTTCCCGGGACAGTGAAACCCTATGTCAGAGACACTGAGAAGAAGCCCCAATGTTCCCTCCAGGCACTTTCAGTGTGGGTGCCTTCTCCACGTGGTTCCTGGTTTCCCTGCAGCGCTGAAGAGAATGTTAGCAAAGAGGTAACCGGCACAGCGAAAACAGTACTCAAAGAGAGGGAGAGCAAGCTCTCTCTTGGCACTTTGGATGTGGGACATACAGCGAGATGTTTGCTGCTTTTGCGTTTGGCTGTTGGGAGATTTACAGCACAAAGATATCTAGTTGATTTGAAGCAGTTCCGAGAAAGTCTAAACATAATCGCCACTTCTCCCTCCTGGCACTTTCCATGTGGGAGATATAGCAGGATGTATATTGGTTTTGAGGACAACTCAATGGACAGTGTAGGGAGAAAAGTTCCTGGCTCCTTGAATGCCGTTCCTGGAGACACTGCGATCAATGAGGGAGATATGTCAAGATGTGTGTTGGTTTTGAGGACGGCTCTCTGGAGAGTCTTAGCAAAGAGGTCACAGGGATAATCAGAGCAATTCTCAGAGACACTGAGAACAAGATGGACAGTTCCCTCCTGGCACTTTCCCTGTAGGAGATACCGCAAGACGTTTCTGTAGATTGGGCACAGCGCTCTGCAGGGTGTTAGCAGAGACTTTCCCGGGACAGTGAAACCCTATGTCAGAGACACTGAGAAGAAGCCCCAATGTTCCCTCCAGGCACTTTCAGTGTGGGTGCCTTCTCCACGTGGTTCCTGGTTTCCCTGCAGCGCTGAAGAGAATGTTAGCAAAGAGGTAACCGGGACAGTGAAAACAGTACTCAAAGACAGGGAGAGCAAGCTCTCTCTTGGCACTTTGGATGTGGGACATACAGCGAGATGTTTGCTGCTTTTGCGTTTGGCTGTTGGGAGATTTACAGCACAAAGATATCTAGTTGATTTGAAGCAGTTCCGAGAAAGTCTAAACATAATCGCCACTTCTCCCTCCTGGCACTTTCCATGTGGGAGATATAGCAGGATGTATATTGGTTTTGAGGACAACTCAATGGACAGTGTAGGGAGAAAAGTTCCTGGCTCCTTGAATGCCGTTCCTGGAGACACTGCGATCAATGTGGGAGATATGTCAAGATGTGTGTTTGTTTTGAGGACGGCTCTCTGGAGAGTCTTAGCAAAGAGGTCACAGGGATAATCAGAGCAATTCTCAGAGACACTGAGAACAAGATGGACAGTTCCCTCCTGGCACTTTCCCTGTAGGAGATACCGCAAGACGTTTCTGTAGATTGGGCACAGCGCTCTGCAGGGTGTTAGCAGAGACTTTCCCGGGACAGTGAAACCCTATGTCAGAGACACTGAGAAGAAGCCCCAATGTTCCCTCCAGGCACTTTCAGTGTGGGTGCCTTCTCCACGTGGTTCCTGGTTTCCCTGCAGCGCTGAAGAGAATGTTAGCAAAGAGGTAACCGGCACAGCGAAAACAGTACTCAAAGACAGGGAGAGCAAGCTCTCTCTTGGCACTTTGGATGTGGGACATACAGCGAGATGTTTGCTGCTTTTGCGTTTGGCTGTTGGGAGATTTACAGCACAAAGATATCTAGTTGATTTGAAGCAGTTCCGAGAAAGTCTAAACATAATCGCCACTTCTCCCTCCTGGCACTTTCCATGTGGGAGATATAGCAGGATGTATATTGGTTTTGAGGACAACTCAATGGACAGTGTAGGGAGAAAAGTTCCTGGCTCCTTGAATGCCGTTCCTGGAGACACTGCGATCAATGTGGGAGATATGTCAAGATGTGTGTTGGTTTTGAGGACGGCTCTCTGGAGAGTCTTAGCAAAGAGGTCACAGGGATAATCAGAGCAATTCTCAGAGACACTGAGAACAAGATGGACAGTTCCCTCCTGGCACTTTCCCTGTAGGAGATACCGCAAGACGTTTCTGTAGATTGGGCACAGCGCTCTGCAGGGTGTTAGCAGAGACTTTCCCGGGACAGTGAAACCCTATGTCAGAGACACTGAGAAGAAGCCCCAATGTTCCCTCCAGGCACTTTCAGTGTGGGTGCCTTCTCCACGTGGTTCCTGGTTTCCCTGCAGCGCTGAAGAGAATGTTAGCAAAGAGGTAACCGGCACAGCGAAAACAGTACTCAAAGACAGGGAGAGCAAGCTCTCTCTTGGCACTTTGGATGTGGGACATACAGCGAGATGTTTGCTGCTTTTGCGTTTGGCTGTTGGGAGATTTACAGCACAAAGATATCTAGTTGATTTGAAGCAGTTCCGAGAAAGTCTAAACATAATCGCCACTTCTCCCTCCTGGCACTTTCCATGTGGGAGATATAGCAGGATGTATATTGGTTTTGAGGACAACTCAATGGACAGTGTAGGGAGAAAAGTTCCTGGCTCCT